>NC_056729.1:1728885946-1729028446 GCF_019279795.1 Protopterus annectens | reverse complement strand
ACAATAGCCATGCTCAGTGCGTCTGCCAGCACGTTGGATGCTCCGGGAATGTGTGTTGCAAGGAGAAAGCACCCAGAGGACATCTCCCACTCCCAGACCCTCATGGCCTAGTGACAAAGCAGATAAGAATGTGTGCCTCCTTGTTTATGTACCACACAACCACCATGTTGTCTGTGTGCACTGCTATTGTCCCTAGAGAAAGGCAGTCCTGAAAGGCTTGCAACATAAGGAGGACTGCTGTCATTTCTAGAGCACTGATGTGCAGTTTGGTCTCTGACTGGGACCACGTTCCTTGGACAGTCTCCCACAGGAAGTACCCCCCCATCTTAGGAAGGAAGTGTCTGTGGTCGCCGGAGCAGGGGGAGAAAAAGACCTGCCCACTAGGAGGTCTGGAGAGTGCATCCACCAGATGCCGTCGGCATATTGGAATGAGCCATATAGAAACTAACAGAGGATGAGAAAGAGTAGACCATTTAACTGCCAGGGTCCACTGCAGAACTGTCATGTACCATCCCAAATAAATGGCCGCTGTCATGGACCCTAAGGCTCTCAGAATGACAGATACTGGAGGACGAGTCTACTCCAGAAGAGACTGCACGTGAGACCAGATAAGAAGCATGCAGAGGGGGAGAGCTGCAATCTCCAAGATGGTGTCCAACTGAGTGCCAATGAACTCCAGATGTTGAGACAGGGTCAAATAAGGCTTGGCAAGATTCATTGAGACTCCAAGCTGACTGAAAAGATGAAGAAACTGTGGTCTCCACCAGTTGATGCTGTGTGGGAGCTGTGAGGAGCCAATTGTTGAGGTACAGGAAACACCTGGAATCAATGCAGCCTGAGATGAACAACTGGGGGGGGGGCTGTGGTGAGTCCAAAGGCCAGGGCTCTGAACTGAAAGTGATTGGCTCCTATGTGAAAGCGGAGAAATCTCCTGGACTGCCTGCCTATTTTGATATGACAGTACACGTCCTGGATACCCACAGAGCATATCCAGTCATTCTTGTACATAAGTGGCACAATGGACTGTATAGTGACCATCTGAAACTTTGATTTCTTGACTGAGATCCAGGAATTGGATGCAGGTCCCCTGTTTTCTTGGGCTCCAAAATGAAGTGGGAGTAAGTTAAGGTTCCTCTCTGTCCTATGGGGACCTTTTGGATGGCTCTTTTTACAATGAGGTTGGTCACCTCTAGATGGGCCCACTCTCTCTGACTGCGTGGCAAGTCAGGGAGAGTTCTGCTTCTTGGCAGGGGGTCAGAAAAGGGAATATAGTAGTCTCTGGATACAATTCCTAGCACCCACAGATCAGTAGTGATGTTTGTCCAGGCCAAAGGGTGCAAAGATAAATAGCCCCCCCCCCCCCAGCCTGCTTCAAAGGAGGGACAGTCGGGCAGCACTTCAGGACTGAAAGGGCTTCTCAGAGAAAAGTTGCCTGGAGCCCTGGTTTTGTAGGCCTCCTCTGCCCCTAGGGTGACGTCAACCATTGAACCCTCTCCCCCATCCCTGGAAGAGGAGTGCTCTTGAGCTTCCTGAAGGGAAGACTGACGTATAAAACCAAATCTTCTTACTCACCCAGTGGGTCTCAGAAAAGGCCTTTGGGGGTGGAGAAATTGATCCCTACAGCCGACAGTGTCTTTCACTCTTGCTCACTGGGGGTTAAAGTTTACTTTACAGTTGGTCCAAAGAGGGTTGAACCATCGAAGGGAGTATTGGTGAATGACGCATTAAAGGCCTCTGCAAACCCACATAAGCAAAACCAGGCATGAGCCCTGATAGTGATGCCCGTGCCCACCGCCCGTGAGGTACCTTCTGCAGTGTTGGATATCAACCTCATGGACGAATTGGCTACAGACATGAGAGTGGAAAGCTTGGGAGAAATAGTCTTAAAGTCTTCTGCCGGCATGGACTCCGAGGGAAGTGGCAAGCTCCTTGATCAAATCCCACTGAAGACAGGTAAAATGAGTCAGGTAATTTAAGGCTCGGAGGCTGAATGAAGCAGATGCCAACACCCGCTTTCCCAATCTGACAATTGCTCCCGACTTGTGAATGGGAGGATGGACAGATGAACTCAGCTCATTCTTGGTGGGAGCAACTATCAGAATTGCATCAACCGGACCTGCCTTGGACCAAAAGGTCTTGTCGGAAGGTGGACTCAAAAACTTATCCACTTTCTTCGGCACCTGCTGTACTATGTCGTGTTCCTTCAAAGCCCTGCTGGCAATGAGATTGATCAACGGGTCAGCAGGGGGGAACACCAAAAAGGTACATGGATCAGTACCGAAAGCCTCCAGAAACACTGCTTCCTCCGAGGACAGGTGCTGGGCAGACAAAGCGCCCTTGGCCTTAAGGATCTCCAGGATGTCTCCAAAGGAGACATCATCAGGTGGTGACCTTGGGGACCCATTCCCTTCATCGATATCAGTGTCCTCCGTGAGATAGTCCATCGGGGAGTTGAGATGTCTCCTTTTACATGTCCTCTTCCTAGGCACTTCCTCCTAGGGAGGCTCTGGGGAAGATTCAAAAGTGGTAGGGACCCGATAGGGGTAACTCCCCCCCTCGGAGGCTAGATTGAATGGGCTGACCAGGAGCAGGATGAGAGGGTCTGCTCAAAATCTGAAGCTGGGATGGAGCCTGGCAAGCAGGGGAGGCTACTCTGGTAGCAGAAAGAGACCCTTCCACTACCCGGAATATGGAAGAACTGGACAAAGCCCCCTCCCCTGTGGACAACACCACAAGGGAAGAAGGAGCAAACCCCGCCAGGACCTCCAACCCTTCAGAGAAGGCCGGACCGGAGCTATCGAGAGCTGAAGCACAGAGGAGCAGAGAGCAGTCCGAAAGGCCCAGATCCGAAACAGCCCCTACAAACTACGGGGGGGGGGGGCAAAGCGGACTGGTGGGCCCATCTGCACTGAGGAAGGGAGAGCAGATCTAGCCATAGACTCTGATGGAGGTAGGAACAAAGGGTGCCCCAGAAGCCCCACCGCCTCTGTGCAAAGCGCCAGCTTCCTTAAATCCAAACCCTGCCAGGTTGGACTAGGAGAAAAAAACAGGGAGTAGGAGAAGGCTCCACACAGTCCAATGGGCTGGGGATGCCAAAACCCCCAACTCTATTAGAGTTTTTAAAAAGCACCGCATCATCTTGTCCATATCGGAAGGAAGGATGCTCTTGAAGATCGGGAGGAAATTGAGGACCTAGCTAGAGACCTATGCCAGGAACCTGAGGGTCTTCTCCAACAGTCCGGGAAATGGCTCCTTCGCAGAGTGGTAAACAAATGGTCCCCTCCCAGAGGAGCCGAGGGAAGGTCTTCAACGAAAATAGGATCAGACACGGGTCTTGGATCGGACTATCGGATCCGAGGGAATAGAAGGATCGGAGGGCAGGGCTCTCAAACCCCTCAGATCAGACAGGATCAGATCTGTGACAGGCCTGCTCAGACTATGATGTGGAGGCCTTGGATCCAGGAGTCAACTCCATGACCCTAGGATTCGAAGACCTTGGATCCGGACATCAACTCTCTGGAGGACTTCGGATCTGAGACCTTTGGATCCAACACCACCAAGGCTGGAGTCGGACTTTGGGATCTGGGAACAGACAGCCTAGACGTTTTACCTGAAGCCCCCCAGCAAAAGAGGAAGAGGTTGCCTCTCTCTCTCTTGTGGTCAAAGGGCCCCCACTTGGCCAAAGGCTCCTTGACCAATGGACCCCACTGAACCATTCCTTTCAGGAGGAGTATATTTTAGCACTTGACCAGGGCCCTGGAGTTGAATGCAGCGCAAATGCCACACAACCTCCAGATGGCTGGCGCTGAGGCAGTAGATGCACTCCTTGTGCGAGTCGGAGACAGGCATCTTCCGACTGCACGAGGAGCACCTCTTAAATCCTGAAAGCTTATCCGACATCGTAGATAAGCCAAAAAAGACAAAACCAAATCCGAAGGAACAAGCAAAAGAAAAGTTGAGAAACCTGCCACAGTCCTAAACTGAAGAGTCCGTCCCAAAACACAGAAGCCTTAAAACTATAGAAAAAAATTAAATTCCAAGAAAGAAATTTTCTACACCAGCTACACAAACTTTAACACTGAAAAGGGGGCCAAACGGCAAACAAATGGGAGGGGTAGAACTATGATGGCTAACTCACGCGGAAAACCTGAAGACTAAGAAAAGTAGTAAGAAAAGTAAAAAGAAAACCCAAAAAGATAAACCTACTGTTTTTTAAAACGGAATCCCAGGGGAGCCGAGCAATCTGCTTCTGACTTTAATTACAGCACATGAGATCTGAGGGGTTAGAAGGCAGCAGAGCATTATGGGAGGGGAGGAGCTTGAGCAAAGCTGTTATCTAAGCATTACAGGCTCGTATCGGATGTTGGATCCTAGACCCATAAGTGATGAATGGTGACTAGGATAACATCAGATGAATGCAGTTAGGGATGTCCATTACACCAGGAAGAACAATCAAAGAAATACTGTGATAAATAAGAAAAAACAAAAATCAAGGTTCATGAAGCAAAAAGTGCAAGACAAATGAAAAACGATGTACCAACGTCCACATCAGTCTGACAGTTTAGTGCAGGGGAATAAAACTACGAGATGTTAATGAGCTTCATCTTATAGTCGGGTGTGTGGGGGGATCATTCCCTCACTCACCATCTGCCTTCTGTGTGCCTCCGATCCCATTTGGACAGACAGTACTCCTACGTCACTCCTAAAAAGCATCTTGTGCCTAGTGGGTTTACATAGCTTTAAAGAAATTAACAAAACATATACAGTTTTCTACAGAAAAGTGCAGCCTGATGTTGGGGCTTTGATGAATGGTAATGTCAGGATACTGTGGCAGTCGCATCAATCTGTAAAAAAAATCGTGACTGAAACTAAGCACACACGATAAACAGAGAGCATAAACTAGAGATGTGAAGAGTGTTCAGATAAAGAGAAGAATCAAAGCAACAGAGCAAAATGAGTAAGGAGGAGAGGAAACACTGGAGTTGCACTGCAGTCTAACACTTGCCTTTCAAAATATCAACAATTCAGAATGTCGACAATGGGAAGAGCAGTATCAGACGGTCAACAACTCATTTTTATCTGCAGATCAGAATATCAACAGTTGGAAATGTCATGTTGGGGTGGAAGTGTGTTTGTGAGAATGTTAGATAAGGGGATAACTTTAGTGTTGTGCACAGATACTGCTGTTCCTGTGTGCACCAGAGTCTATCCTGTTAGTGTTACGGAAAGTGTTGTTCTAAGGTAAAGTGCAGGGTTAGAGATAGTACATACTAGTAAGGTGGTGCAAACCTGTCTAGCTTACTAATGCATGATAACCCCGCCCCTAACCCTGCAACCTGCCTTAGAAAATCCCTTTTCATAACACTACCATTATTCACACAAACCATGCCTTAAGGTTTTATGAAGGTCTTTAGCATTTTGACTATAACAAAGTTTGGAAAAGGAGGCAGTTTTTTTTTTTTTTTTTTTTATTTTGCCATGAGGTCAGTGAGAGGTTTGAGGGTAAGTTAGAGTTCTGATATTTTAATTTACCTGTATTCTGAACTGTCAAATAATTAGCTGTCAATACTGTGAGCAGTGACATTTTGATATGCAATTATTTTAAATATATTCCAAACAGCAGGTCCATGTAGAGCTTACAACCATCCCTCACACATGCATGCGGGTCATAATGAGGGGACAAGGCGTTCCTGCAGAACAACCATGGAAGATGAACCAACTCCCTCAGTAGCTGACGTTCAGATGTCAGAAGCCCAAGGCCTGCTGAGCAACCTTTGACCCAAATGACATACATGGATACAACAAAGTCGAGTGGCCTGCTGCCATATCAGCCTCCCAACAGGTCACACCAGAGGAATTGGACCTGGTAGTTCCCAGAGATGGGGGCTACAAGAGAGCTTTACCAGAGTCTGACAACTTAAACGCAGGTGCAGATGGATCTCTATCATCCAGAGTCCTTTTGTTTTGGATTTTTGCCTTTTTGTTTCTTTGGTAAAGAAGGGGTAAAAGCAGAGGAGTGGCAGGAACCGGGTCTGAGGACTGTGTGTGCCGTGAGGACTGTGAAGGCTACCAGCCTAGCCAGAGAGAATTTTATAGATAATTATATAATTTGTAAATATCAATGTAAGACACAGGCTTGTTGCCTTAAATGTAAAGAAATAGTGTTACATGTGGAAATGGGAAATAAATGTGACAGCAATGCACTCTACTGACCAAAGTAAAGCATGTGGTGACCTTTTGATGTAGACAGTGGTGCCGAAGGGTCTAGATGAAAAAAATCTTTCTACCGTTTTAACCAAGAGTTAAATTGCTAGATTTTAACATGCAAATGTATTTTTATTGCTCTGCTTCCTGACCAGCTGCAAAATAACAAAAGGAAATGTTAAATAATGTAAATGTAGTTTCTGTTAGCCTGGGAACCCAGGGAAATGTGAATAATGATGTAATATGTAGCCTGGGAACTCCAGGAAAGTGTAAAGAATGATGCAATGTGAATCAGAACTGCAATTTCAATTTAAACAGAGAGAACCACAGAGGATTAAGCATTTTTGTCGTGACCATCCAACTCATCAGCACTCTACCTGTTTTCTTATGTAAGTTATCTTAGACTTGTTTTCTTTTAGAAATAGCTAGAAACTTGAAAGATTAGACTAAGTGTTTTTCTGTGATATCAAAACTGTACTACTGAATTATTTTAAGTATTTCTTTGTGATCTCTGAACTCTTGACTAGCACTGTGTAGTAAGAAGTAGTGTCTTGTTGTTTTATTATTTATTATTAAATATTTTAAAACCTTTCAACTGTGGCTGTTTTGTGTAGAGATAATTTAAGCTCTAGAGTACATTGCATATTTATAGTGATTACTGTGACAAGTCACTCTAATAAGCATTGACTGTTTAGTTATACTACCAATTGGATAATAATGTTGCACAGTAATAATTGGACACCCTTTTAAGGGCATTTGAGTAGCTGATAAATATTAGTGGGTGATGGCAAATGGTACTACTGTATAGTCTGGGTAAAAGGGGCACAGCTGGAGAACATGTGCCAGCCTTCGTGTCTGTGTGGTTGTATAAACTCTTCTCAAAGTGTGTGTGTGTGTGTGTGTGTGTGTGTGTGTGTGTGTGTGTGTGTGTGTGTGTGTGTGTGTGTGTGTGTGTGTCTCAGCTACTTGGAGCAGGGGCACGAAGCACTGGTTAGACAGAGAGGGTGGTGGAGGTTTTAGCTTGCCCACTAAGGTGAACCCTATAGCTGTGCCAGTGGGGAGTCTTATTGGGGACCTGGAGAGCAAGGAAGCGACCATCCCCGGACTGACTGTGATTTCTGTGTGCTCTTAAGGGAAATTGAACTTTACTGTGTGTATTTATTATAATTTCTTCATATACGAGACACCCTCTCTGGTGTTAGTGGTGAGGATTGATGCTCCTTGATTGCTGGGCAAGGGCACGGGCGTCACATATTAATTGTTTGGCAGCAGTGGGATATCCACACCACATATTAATTGGTTGGCAAATACTAATTGGGTGGGATATCCACACCACATATTAATTGGTTGGCAAATACTAATTGGCTTGTAGTTGTGTGGAAAGAGTGAATACCTGTGGCTTGTGTACATTGAGCTTTGGAGGTGTTTTTACTCTAAA
Organism: Protopterus annectens; assembly: GCF_019279795.1. Lineage (NCBI taxonomy): Eukaryota > Metazoa > Chordata > Ceratodontiformes > Protopteridae > Protopterus > Protopterus annectens. The sequence continues at coordinate 1,729,020,804 of NC_056729.1, read as the reverse complement.
TCAGCCACACAGTGAATACTCAAGAGTTCAGATCACAATTGTTTTATTTCATTTGTTAGCTCAGTCAGGGTGAGCAGGCAGCATGTTAGCAGAGGAGTATGGATAGATGACAAGGAGCCAGCTGGTGGAGATGTGCCAGGCCAGGGGACTGGTGCATGGAAACCTGACTAAGGCAGACCAGATTGCAGCCTTGGTTACAGCTGCATCAGAAAAAAGCAACCAGGATGACAATCAGACTGGCAGTGGAGATATAATACCGTAGAATGGACAGCTCGACCTTTCTGCAGAGGACTTAAAAATCCACCTGGAGCTAAAGAGACTTGAGTTGGAGGCCAGGTGTTTGGAGATAGAAGCAAAGGAAAAGGAGAGGCAGAGGAAACATGAGAGAGAAATGCTGACTCTTCACCAGAGTCTCATGGAGATAATGGGGAAGGGAGTAACTGGACCCCAGAAGCACAAAAGGTTAATAAATTTCTTCCGCAGTTTAATGAGGGGGATGATTTTGACAGTTTCATTCATATGTTTGAGAGGGTATGCAAACAGTATGGGGTTGACCAAAGGCTCTGGGTATGGTTCCTGACCCCCTTACTCCATGGTAAAGCTGTAACTGTATTGTCTAAAATGTCTGACGTTGCACGTTTTGATTATACTGGTGTAAAAAATTGTCTATTATACATTTCAGGTGTTAACTTAAAAAACTCTAGGAAAAAGTTTTGTGAGCACAGAAGCAAGGCATGCGTGTGAATATGTTGCTGAACTGAGCACTTATTTCCATAGGTGGGTGAGTGGATGTCAGGTCGCCACTTTTGAAGGGATGGCAGACCTTTTGGTGAGGGAACAAGCCCTTAGCACTTTGCCTGAGGACATGAGGATCTGGTTAGGTGATAGACAATGTGCTACTTCACATGAGCTGGGGAAGAAGGGAGACCTATACCTGGCCAACAGGACAGCCCTGCACAGGAAGGGGACCCCCAGTACTGGTCATGGGTCTAAAGAAATTAATCATAGGCAGAACAGACTGCTCCAACAGAATCTGCCAGTAGCAGGGGAAGCCACTAGTCCAGGTACACATCCAGGAGCTAGGGTTAAATGTTTTGAATGCAACCAGTGGGGCCATGTGGCATACAGGTGTCCGCGGAGGCAAGTTGGGGAACAAAAGGTGAGGGAGGCAGTAAGTGGGAAAGACAAAATGCCAATACTAGGTTGTCGAGACAAAGGTACTAAACTACCATCCTGTAGATGTCCTGAGAGAGAAGAATTAGGATGAGGCAGTACTATGTGCTTATGCAGTTACACGCAGTCAGGCTAGGAGACAAGCATGTGGGTCTGGTAGCCTGGGGGAGACCCAGACAGACTGCATACTTGCAGCCAGGATTGGTGAGGTTGTTACTTCAGGGAGGGAGCTACTCTGTAGCAGTGAGACTGAATGTGAGCCACAGCTGCTTGTGGGTACTGATGGTCCCTTGAACAGAGTGACTGCAAAGGTAGAGATGAGTAGTAGTACCAAGGCTGACAGCGAGGCACCACAGTCAGAGGATGCCAGTCTTCCACTGTCAGAGGATGCCAGACTTCCTGTGGAAGGGAGCAGGAAAGGGTTACAAGGAGAGAGCTGAGACAGGCTAAGCTCTCAGACCCTACATTGCAAGGCCTGAGGCAGGTAGCTAGGGAGGCACTTGATTCTCAAGGAAAGGGGGAATCTGTATACTGGGACAAAGGGTTACTATACAGAGTGTGGACCCCTGAGGGAGGGCTAGAAGGTGAGAGAGTACAGCAGTTGGTAGTGCCTAGAGCCTATCATCTGGTGCTTCTAGCCATAGCCCATGATATTCCCTTTGCAGGTCATTTGGGCATAAAACATACAAAGAGGCGTATTATGCAGGACTTCTACCGACCTGTAATTTCCAGAGATGTAACAGGGTACTGCAAGACCTGTGAGCAGTGCCAAAAGGTAGGCAAGGCAGGAGACAAGGTTGAGAGCTCCTTTGACACCTTTGCCTGTGACTGAGGAGCCATTTCAGAGGGTAGCTATGGATATTGTGGGCCCTCTGAGTACCCAAAGTTCCACAGGGAAAAAGTATATCCTAGTGGTAGTGAATTATGCTACACGATATCCTGAGGCAGTGGCTTTGTCCTCCATTGAGGCAGAGAAGGTGGCAAATGCTTTGTTAGAGATTTTCAGCACGGTAGGTTTCCCAAAATAAATACTGACTGACAGAAGTGCCAATTTCATGTCAGACCTACTGGCTTGTCTGTGGAAGTCCTGTGGGGTGAAGCACATGAAGACCACCCCTACCACCCCCAGACTAATGGTCTTGTTGAGAGGTTAAACTCTACAATCAAGTCCATGCTACGGGCATTTGCAGATCAGTTTAAGAGGGAGTGGGACAAATATTTGCCCCATCTGTTTGCTTACAGAGAGGTACCCCAGGAATCCACAGGTTTTCACCCTTTGAGTTGCTGTATGGGCATAGGGTGAGGAGACCTCTAGATTTAATTTGAGATGAGTGGGATGGTGAGTGCGAGTCTCACAAGGAGTCTGTTGTGGCATAAGTCCTAAACCTCAGGACAAAGCTTAGGGAACTCATGGACTTGGACCAGGAGAATCTGGCAGAAGCCCAACAACAGAAAAAGGGTTGGTATGACAGGAATGCTCGAGCTAGAGAGTATGCTGTGGGGCAGCAGGTAATAGTTCTCATTCCTGTCAGACACAACAAGCTGCAAGCAGCTTGGGCGGGACCCTACAAGGTGGTAAGAAAGGTACGTGATGTTAACTACATGGTGGAACTGTTACGCAGAAGGCAGGGGCACAAATTGTACCATGTTAACATGATGAAACCTTACCATGACAGGGAGGCCCTTGTGTGAAGCATTTGCAGTGGATTGCAGCAGGAGTCTGAGGAAAATCTGGGAACTAATCTCCTCAGTGAGGCTCGGGCTGACACCTCAGTGGAAGGGGTAACAATGTCCCAGCAGCTATCTCCTACCCAGGTTCAAGAATTCCGAGCAGTGCTGCAGGAATTTGGGGACATGTTCACTGGGAAACCAGGGTGCACCCACCTGGGGCAGCACTAGGTGGATGCAAGACCCCAAAGGCCTATTAGGCAGGCCCCGTATAGAGTGCCTGAGAGAGTCAAAGACTCTGAGGGAGGAGGTACAGGAGATGTTGGAACTAGGGGTGATTCAAGAGTCCAACAGTCCCTGGACCTCCCCAGTGGTACTGGTGCCAAATAAGGATGGCAGCACCAGGTTCTGTGTGGACTACAGGAAATTAAATAGCTACACAGAGTCAGATGCTTACACCATGTCTAGTACAGATGAGGTCCTAGAGCAGCTGGGTGGGGCTAAGTATCTTACAACCATTGATCTTACCAAGGGTTACTGGCAGGTGCCCTTGACTCCCAGTGCTAGAGAGAAGTCAGCCTTTGTGACTCCTTTTGGCTTGTAGGAATTCACAAAGATGCCCTTTGGGATGAAGAATGCCCCAGCGACTTTCCAGAGGCTGGCAGATCATATCCTAGCAGCAGGGTTTGCCCTTGCTTACTTAGATGATATTGCCATCTACAGCCATTCCTGGCCAGAGCACCTTCTGCATTTCAGGGAGGTGCTGGGCAGACTACAGAGGGCAGAGTTGACCATTAAGCCGAGCAAATGTCAGGTGAGTATGGCAGAGGTCTCCTACCTAGGACAGAGTGGGGAGTGGTAAGATAAGGCCAGAACCTGCCAAAGTGGAAGCCATTCAGGCATGGCCTGCACCTGTTACTAAAAAGCAGGTGAGGGCATTTTTAGGGACAGTAGGGTACTACAGAAAGTTTGTCCCCAGTTACAGTATCATAACTGTTCCCCTCACAGACCTGATGAGGAAGAACAGGCCAGATAAGGTAGTGTGGACCCCAGCATGTGAGCAGGCATTCCAGAAGCTTAAAGAAGGTTTGGGAAGACCCCCTGTGTTAGCCAGTCCAGATTACAGCAAATAATTTGTTGTGCAGGTGAAAGCTTCAAACCATGGGGTGGGGGCTGTACTTGGCCAGATTTCTTCAGAGGGGGAAGAGCACCCAGTGGTTTACCTCAGTCGTAGGCTTCAACCCAGGGAGGAATGCTATGCAGCTGCCGAAAAGGAAGGTCTAGCCATAGTGTGGGCACTGCAGAAACTTCAGCCTTATCTGTAGGGAAGAAAATTCACTGTAATGACTAATCACAACCCCCTAATATGGTTAAACAGAGCCAGCCAGCAAAATGCCAAGTTGCTAAGATGCAAGCATATATGTCAGTGCAGCACCACAGTGGGAGTAGCAATGCCAATGCAGATGGGCTCTCAAGACAAGGAATGGGGTAGGTATACTCAGATACATCTAACCCTCTCAAGCAGCGTTTCTCAAAGGTCACTTGAAAAACTAGCTTGAGTTCTCCGGGGGCGGGGTGGGGAAATGTAAAGGTTGACAGCCTAGCCAGAGAGAATTTTATAGATTTGTAAATATCAATGCAAGACACAGGCTTGTTGTCTTAAATGTAAAGAAATAATGTTACATGTGGAACTGTGAAAAAATGTGACAACAGTGCACTCTACTGACCAAAGTAAGTATGTGGTGACCCCTCTGATGTAAACAGCGGTGCCAAATGGTCTAGATGAAGAAATTATTTCTACTGTTTTAACCAAGAGTTAAATTGCTAGATTTAAACATGCAAATGTATTTTTATTGCTCCGATTCCTGACCAGCTGCAAGGTAAAAGGAGATGTTAAGAATGTAAATGCAGTTTCTGTTAGCCTGGGAACCCAGGGAAGTGTGTAGAAATTATATAATGGGTAGCCTGAGAAACCCAGGAAAGTGTGACGAATGATATAATGTGAATTAGAACTGCAATTTCAATTTAAAGAGAGAGAACCAGAGGGGATTAAGCATTTTTGTCTTGACAACCCAACTCATCAGCACTCTGCCTTTTTTCTTACATAACTTCTTACATAACTTATCTTAGACTTGTATTTTCTTTTAGAAATAGCTAGAAACTAGAAAGATTAGACCAAGTGTTTTTCTGTGATGTCAGACCTGTACTACTGAATTATTTTAAGTATTTCTGTAGAGATTGTGTAGAGTTAATTTAAGCTCTAGAGAACATTGCATATTTATAGTGATTAATGTACCAAGTCATTCTAATAAGCCTTGATTGTTTAGTTATACTACCACTTGGATAATAATATTGCCCAGTAATAATTGGACACCCTTTTAAGGGCATTTGAGCAGCTGATCAATATTAGTAGGTGGTGGCAAGTGGTACTACTGTATAGTCTGGGAGGAAGGGGCATAGCTGGAGAACCTGTGCCAGCCTTCCCCAGGAGTGTCTGTGTGGTTGTATAAACTTATCTCAAAGTGTGCGCGTCAGCTACTTGGGCAGGGACATGAACATGGACTGGTTGGACAGAGAGGGTGCTGGAGGTTTTAGCTTGCCCACTAGGCTGAGATTTGGACCCTACAGCTGTGCCAGTGGGGAGTCTTATTGGGGACCTGGAAAGCAAGGGAGCGACCAGCCCCGGATTGACTGTGATTTCAGTGTGCTCTTAAGGGAAATTGCATTTTACTGTGTGTATTTGTTACCCTTTCTTCAAAAGGACTACTGCCTTATGCTTAAGGATCTTTGCTCTAAGTTTAGCACAATCCTGATAACTGGAAATATCATGCTGAGGCCCCAAACAAAACAGAGAAAAAAAGAGTAAAAAGTCTTTATGAGGGATTTGCTTCCTGGCTTCAGCTATAATTTTTTTGAACATTAATCAGGAGAATGAATTCCCCACAGGAGAATTTACCCAGTATTTGTTTATGGAAACTCTGTAGAAAATGAACCTGCTAATGGACTGCAAGAGTCTGATATACATACAAATGCATCGGACTGCACTGCTAGAAAAAACTAAAGATTTTCCCTGATGTCCAATATCAGCCATTGGATATCCATCAGCTAAGGATTATAAAAAGACTCTGGAAACTGAGCTGGTCACAGGCTTCTGCCTGGCATGAAGACCCAAAGACCTGTACTGCAACACTGACTATGAAGAACATCTAGTTAAACAGTTTTCCTCAAACATGGATGGAAGAACAATCTCAGTTCAGCAGTGCGTAGCCATCTGGGAGCTGGCAACACGTATCCTGGTTCAGATAAAATTCAACTAAAGTTTCAAGCCACAATCCATACCAACCACTGAAACAAGAGTTAACAAAGAGAAAAGCTTGAAGGCATTCTACTACAAAGGCCACCTCTCAGTTTCCACCTGCAAGTACCACATCAGTTACGTGGAACAACATTCCTAACAATAGTCCAGTGACAAACTGCTACCCTTCAAAAAGGATCTTGGTGATCTCTATTCCTAGAAAATAAGTGAAACTGTTACAAACATACAGATTTGCAGACACGATTGCAGATATACAACTGTCCTCAATGCCTAGGCATCTGCAAGTAAAACAATGCACCTTCCTGAAGGGTCATTAGAAAGTACAGTTTTGTACCTACCATAAATGTAGATGTTCGAGTGTTCACCCTGCTGCAGTCATCACACTTGGGTTATCCTGTCGTCAGGCGGTCCCGCAGTCGGCCGGATTTCCAAAGTCTTGGTCTGACGTCAGTTGCTGCCACCTCATCCCTGACGTCAGTGCGCCAGGGGTACATATATTGCAACCAACGCCACTTTCTTCAGTTTTTCTTGCCCCAGATCTCAGGTGCCCCCAAAAAGGTGATCAAAATTAGTACCAAATGGTGTGAACACTGTACAAACACAAAATCCCTTCAGCTATAAGCAAATACATCAGTAAGGCATAGCAGAGATTTAGCCAGTAGATCAGAGGGTTGAGGAGGTAACCTGGACTGCAGCAGGGTGAACACTCGAACATCTACATTTATGGTAGGTACAAAACTGTACTATGTTCATCGTGTTACCCTGCTGCAGCCATCACACTTGGGTTGAGTCCCAAAGCTAAGGTAGGGTGGAGGTTTCATAGAGGGTTAGAGGAGGCAATGAGGCCCTGCAGAACTGCAGTGGCGAAGCCCGCCCTGGACTTAGAATAAAGAGGTAAGTGATAGTGTTTGGTGAAGGTGTGTACAGAACTTTGCAGCTTCTAAAATTTCCTTGGTAGGAACCCCCCCTGAGAAAGGCTGTAGAGGTGGCTGTTGCCCTGGTAGAGTGGGATCTAATGGTAGGAGGAACTGGTTTCCCATGATGGGTATAACAGAACCGTATGCAATGGCCTATCCATTTAGAAATGGTTTGTTTGGATATAGCCCTCTCTTGAGAAGCTGTAGCATAGGATACAAAGAGCTGGTCAGTTTTTCTGAAAGCCTTAGTTTTGTCCAAGTAGTAACGAAGCTGCCTGTGAATGTCCAAGGAATGCAGGAGTCTCTCACCTTTGTTCTGTGGATTGGGGAAGAAAGTGGGTAGGTGGATGGTTTGATTTAAAGCTACACTGGAGACCACCTTAGGCATGAAGGAAGGATTAGTTCGTAGAGAAACTCTATCTTGATGAAAAATGAGGAAAGGTTCCACTGCCATTAGTGCCTGTAATTCTGAGACTCTCCTAGCAGAAGTTATTGCCAGGAGCAGGGCAGTCTTCCAGGATAGGAACTGAAGGTCTGCAGAAAAAGCTGGTTCAAAGGGAGGTAGCGTTAGTTTTTCCAGAACAAAGTTGAGGTCCCATGTTGGTGTAGGAGCTCTTCTAGGTGGTCTAATGTTTTTTGCCCCTCTGAGGAACTGCCTTAGAAGAGGATGTGAAAATAAAGGTGGATTCGTGTCGTAGTGAGCTGAAATAGCTGAAGCATGGATTTTAACTGAGGAGAAGGAAAGTCCTTTGTGCAACATCTCAGCTAAATACTGCAGAATGTGAGGCATATGAGGCTGAGTTGTGTCTTGGCCTTTAGCTTGGTTCCAGGCAGAAAACCTTTTCCATTTGTCCAAGTAAGCCTTCCTGGTGCTTGGCCTCCTGGCTTCCAGAATAACATCCAGAACTGCTTGTGAAAGAGGGGCTGGTTGGATGTTTAATAGATTTGCCATGCAGCCAGGTTAGCTGGCTGTGTAGAATCTGTTTGTTTTGCTGCGTGAGCAAATGAGGTATTTGAGGCAATATCCATGGTGGGCTGTGAGCCATATTCTTCAATAGCGGGTACCAGTGCTGGCGTGGCCAGTCTGGGGCTATGAGAATCAGTCGCGGTTTCTCCTTTTTGACCTTCAAAAGAACCTTTGTGAGAAGAGGTAATGGAGGAAAGGCATATGCTGTCAGGTTTTTCCAACTGAAGGAGAGCGCGTCCACTTTCCAAGCTTGATGGTGGAATGTCCTTGTACAAAATTTTGTCAGTTGGTAGTTTTGAGGACTGGCAAACAGGTCTATATTCAGAAGGCCCCATTTTTGAGTTATCATTGTAAATATTTGTGGGTCTAGTTTCCACTCGTGGGGATCTTTGATGTTTCTGCTTAGGTCTGCCAATATGTTTTTCTGTCCTGGCAGGAATTGAGCTTGTAACTGGACTTGGTAGGCCAGAGCTGTGTTCCATAAGATTATTGCTTGCCTGCAAAGAGGGTAGGAATGTGTGCCCCCTTGTTTGTTTATGTACCACATTACTGTGGTGTTGTCCATCTTTACTGCAAGTTGTCCTGGATGTAGTAGATCCTTGAAGGCTGTCGCAGCTTTCTGTACAGCTAGCATCTCTTTTTCATTTATGTGCAGTTTTCTTTGTTCTGCAGTCCATAGGCCTTGAATGCATTGCCCTGCCATGTGTGCCCCCCAGGCATAGTCTGAAGCATCTGTTGTGATAGTTTGCCTGGTTGGGGACAAGGTGAAAGGCTGACCCTTGTTGAGGTGACATGCCTGTGACCACCATAGAAATTCCTGTTGAAGGCAGGGAATGAGAGATATCACTGTGTCCAAGCTGTGGCTGTGTTGAGACCATACGCTTTTTAGGTACCACTGTAATTTCCTCATATGCAGTTTTGCAAATGGTATTATCAGAATGCAAGATGCCATGAAGCCCAAAGCCTGCAGAATTTTTCTTGCAGTTAATTGGGTCTTTGTTGCCATTGTCTTGAAATAATGAGTCAGTTGTAGCTGCTTGTCTGGTGTAAAGTAAGCCTTCTGGGCCGTTGTGTCCAAGCTGGCACCCAGGAATGTCATTTTTTGTGAGGGTACTAGTTTTGACTTCTTTTCATTTACTGTGTACCCCAGACAATTTAGTAGATGCTTCACAAAAGCCAGATGATGTAAGAGAATGTATTAGCAGCAATTATTATCTGCTTAATTTGTTCTTCGCTTAATCAACAGCCTTAATTAACCCTAGCGACTGCTGTTGTACTGTGTTTAAATGCTCTTGCTGTGTAAAGCGTACACTATGATGATTATACTTGACTGTTTTATTAGAAAACGTTTACTACTAGCACATTTTTATTAATATAGAAGGACTACTCCCCTAGCGCTTGGCTAGTTTTATCTAGACATACCAAGGTACAACGAATTTATTAGGGACTTCATTACTTATTATATTTGTTAACTGTCCTAGTATCTACACATTTACTCATTGCGCTACACGCCAGCTTCCACGCAGTGAGTGTTCTTCACACGTGCTTGGCTACTGCAGCTGTAGGACGCGCCAAGGCGCTATTATTGTATGAAACACTAACCCAAGAGAACGCTGTTAACATAGCAGTGCCTACTGTGGAGATAATGTTTTTCTATCGACATTGTTTGTTCCTTTTACTTCATTTGTTATAGAGCCTAGTTACACACCTACAAGTCTATCTGGTCTGCAATATTTCATTGTGTACTTAACATTGTAGTAGCTTCATTTGCTACGTTATTTCCATTGTGAAGTGTTTCTGATTTGCAAAATGTTACTGTGTTCATAACCATTGTGATACACTCCATTGTTACATTTTACTTAGTCATTATCTGCTCTGTTTTAGTATTTTGTGCCTACATCTCTTTTTCACCTGTATATCTTCACTATTAAGGTATAGATGTTGTTACTATTACACTTTCATTAACCATCACTCTACTTTTTCTTCTGTCTCCAGTTGTTTTTACCCTGCATATTCCCATTGGGACCTCGCCTAGTGGATACTTCCACCTAACTAGGTCACCAGACTCAACCTTGTTTTGTGGTCCCGCAATACTACCTCTCTGCTGCCTTAACCCCTGCTGGGAAGGTTGAACCAAGTCTTCCCCCAAAGGACACTGAAGAAGTATGTGTATTTGCTGCTCTATGCTTCTGTAATTATACTCCTTGTTGAACCTGTATATGCTATCTCCCTGCCAGTACAGCCAGCGGCCTACATCCCCTTCATCCTTGCCTCTCTACTCTCATCCCTATCTAATTTCTCTACTCCCTACATGCTCCTTACATTCAGTCCTCTTTAGCCCTTACACTGCCTCAGTGGCCCAGTGTACTTCTACATTTAACCACTAGAGGGCACCCCCCACACTGATATTCCTTCTTACTTACTCCTTGCATATTTTTTTTACTAGCCTTTACCTTATTTTTACCTTTCTCCAAACTCTCAGCCCATTCTGCCTAGATTATCCAGAACCTTACTCACTCTGTTACAGCTTACTTCCTGCATTCTATGCTCCACTGATTGGCTCTTCTCCTTCTCCTGTGCTTCCCGCTCCGTTCGCCCTTCGGGCTCACTCCGCTCCCCTACCCTGCCCCCAATTCCCACCCGCCCCCAGTACTCCCAGCTATATTCCTCTTATTACCACACCCACTTCCTCCCCACGCCAATCAAACACCAACACCCTGCACACACCCATTTTCTAATCACCCATAGTTACCACACCCTCTACTTAGCTACACTACAAACTCCAAGTCCAAACTTCAACTCTGACAATCAGCCCTATCTTTACCTTCTACTTACCTCTACCTCTTCTGCCACCTCCTTCCATACACCACACTCCCCACTACAATCTAGGACAACTACATCACATCCTCCTATAATTATCTTTAAAAACAAACTTAATACTAATTAGATTCTATACACAAAGTAATCATTAATAACATGCTTTTAAAACCTTCATCCATCTCTTTACTACTACTACTTCTAAAACTTACCTTTCTTTACTACCTCACCCAACCCAGTACCTGCCACCATCCACAACTCTATCATACTACCAACCATCTAAACTCCCCCTACTCACATTCACACTCACCTATCTCTCCACATCTATATCCTATAAATCACCTCCTATCCTTCTCTTACAAAGTACTTACTTCTCATAGACTCCCCATCCTCTTAACTACCAGTAACCCCTTCTTCAACACAACATCACCCAACCCATTTATTAAACTACTTAATTACTTTTCTAACCATATCCTTCATCTAGTCACCAGTCTCTTATCAGGTGATATCCATCCTAACCCAGGCCCCTCAACCTCTACTACTATACGTAAACCTCTATTACTTACTTCACTAAACTCCCAAAGCATAGTCAACAAATTAACAACCCTCCATGCCTGGATCACATATAATAAACCTGACATCCTATCTATTTCAGAAACATGGCTAAAGCCCCATATAAAAAGCTCTGAAATAATCCCACCTAACTACTCTATCATTAGAAAAGACAGGTCCCATAAAAAGGCGGTGTAGCTCTTCTATTTTCTACTTCCTTGTCAATTACTCCCTTCAATAAACCTATTCCACAATTCAACAATGCTGAACTACTCATCACTCTCCTACAAGTCAACAAGCATAAACATATATGTCTTGCATCCCTCTATATTCCCCCAGGTGACAATATCTCTACATTAGAAGACATTCTCTCCTGGCTCTCCAGTAACATTAGTAATGAAACCATAATCCTAGGTGATGTAAATATTAACTGGACCTCCATTCAATCTCCATTCAACCCCCTTAACATCAACCTATATAACTTTTCCCAACTAATCAATAAAGTAACACGTCCTTCTAAAAACCTTTCCTGTGGCAGTATACTAGACTGGATCCTTGTGTCACACCCACACTATTACTCTGACAGTGGTACTCTTCCCGATGCTCTAAGTGATCATATGCCCATCTTCACATACCGACTCCCTTGTATCTCTCTCCACCCCCACAATTATATTACCACACGCAACCACAAAAATTTCAACCCAACAACATTCTCAGATTCTTTAAAAGCAATCAACTGGAACACTCTTAGGACACTACCCTTAGAAGACGCTGTTTCTCACTTTAACTCTACATTCTTAAGAATACTAGATTCCCAAGCCCCCCAAAGGACAAAACGAATAAAAATAATTCTGCTCCATGGCTTACCAGAGATACATTAGCAACCATGCCTTAGAGACAAAGCCTGGGCACTTTATCAGAAAAGAAAGTCCCTGATTCCCACATTGAATACCGAACCCTCGAAATAAAGTCAAAAGCTTATTATCTCTGGCAGACAAAATTACTTCTTTACCCTCCAAAACAATAATAAAACAAATCCACAGAAATTCTGGAAAGGTATCTCCACCCTCCTTAACCCCAGCAGACCACACACCCCTTCCCCCGACCCAAATGCCCCAGATCTAGACCTGGCTACTGAATTCAACTCCTTCTTCATTGTTTCTATTTGCAAACTAACTTCCTCTTTCCTACTTCTACCATACCATCCAATACCCCCTCACCCTCTCCTGCCAAAAGCCCACCCTGCACTTCTCTTCCTTCCTCATTCCCATCTTCTCTAACTACATCCCATAACTCTTCTCCCTCTCTAACATCCTCATCATCCTCACCAACATCAAATACTTTGCCTCTTCACACAACTCCATTCTCATTAAAACCTATACCCATTTCTACAATAAAAAAACTACTTCATAAACTGAAGCCCGGCACAAATGCACCTGATGATATCCCCTCATATTTCCTTGCTGCTGATGCAATTGCCTATCCCATAAGCATCCTCATCAACCGCTCAATCCTAGAATGTACAGTGCCCCAACTCTGGAAACAAGCCTTTATTATCCCCCTTCATAAAGGCGGTAATAACTGCAGTGTTAACAACTTCCGCCCCATTGCTATCTTGTCCCCCATCTCTAAACTACTTGAAAAATGTGTTCAACTTCAACTACTACCACATCTTTTAGACAATAACCTTCTTACACCTACACAACATGGCTTTAGGCCAAATCATAGCACCATGACAGCCCTCCTCTCCTATCTAGAAACTGTAAATAAAGCTCGTGATTCCGGCATATTGTCTCTACCCTACTACTTGACCTTTCTAAGGCTTTTGATACCATTTCACACAGCCTGCTATTAACTAAACTTTCCAAACTTAACCTTTCTTCCTCCTCTGTGAACTGGTTCTCCAGCTACCTATCTAACAGACACCAAGCTGTAAAATGGAAAAAGGCCACTTCCTCTTTTCTTAGTACCCCACCGGGTTCCCAAGGCTCCATACTTGGTCCTCTTCTCTTTAACATTTTTATAAACGACTTTCATAAATCTATTCCTTTCTCTAACATCATCCAATATGCTGACGATTCCACCATTATCTGCTCTGCCTCATCTACTCCTGAGCTTCTAAAGCTCACACAAGCAGCTTTCTCAATTACTGAGCATTGGATGGAAATAAACCACCTTGCTCTCAACGCCTCCAAAACTAAACTCATGGTATTTACTCCCACTAAAACTACTCCCTTTGATACAAACACATTCCTGATCACTAGTCAAAACAATTCAACCCTAGAACTCAGATTCGAAACCAAGTTACTTGGTGTTCAAATTGATAACCAACTTAATTTCAATTCCCACATACACCTAAACATTAAAAACCCACCAAAAGCTGGGTATGCTTTATCAAAATCAATATCTCACAAAGACCTCAAAATCACTCTGTCTTCTTCCTTTCTTATTCCCTCCCTTCTCTATGGTTCACCTCTCCTAACTAATATTCAGACCTCTCTTAAAAACAACTTTCCTCTTGCTACAACAAAATCGCCAAGTTCGCCAACGGACACAGGTCATTCACCCATCACTGTTCCTCTCTCCAAAAACTACATTGGCTTGAACTTCCACATCAGCTCAATTACATTCAGCTTACCCTAGCCCACAAACTCATTAACAACCCCTCTCTTTGTCCCTCCCTGTCTTCTTCTTTTAAGTTTCACTTACCTGATAGAATCTTAAGGTCAAACAATCAAAACCTATTAGAAATACTTAAACCAAAGCCCCAGGCAAAACCTACTATCCTTTAACATAGCTCGCCTTTGGAACTCACTCCCACCATCTATTCGCATTCATCTCTAATCTCTATTCATTCAAAAATCTCTTCATACTCATCTTACGTCCCAATGGGAATGCTCTTGTTCCCATCCATCATAAAAATCTGGAACCCTTCATCCTTCATCCTCCATTCATTCTCTTCCTACTCAACAAAGCCTGTATACTTATTACTTTCTCAAATTCTAACCACACCATATAACAATATAATCCTACCTCTTTAATGCCATAACTTACCTCTCATTATTTGTACTTTTTCAATAATTCACATTTTCGAATGTACATCAAATGCAAAAGTTATGACTGTACTCTTTTTTACATTGTATAAGTAGCCTAGCTATGTTGTTTTCAACTTGTCTGTTAGTTTGCATTAAGAGCTTTTTAAATGTATGTACTTATTCTGTTTGTCTGTTCTTTTTTGGAGCTTTTCTCCCCAGGACTCCATTGAAAACGGGTTCTTTTAGGCCCAATGGACTATCCTGGTAAACCAACTGCAAATAAATAAATAAATAAATTTTCTTTCTGCTTGGAAGAGGCAGTCGTCCAGGTATGGATATATTTGAATTCCTCTTTGTCTGCAATATGCAATTACTGGTGCCAGGCATTTTGTGAAAACTCTGGGCGCAGTAGATAAGCCAAAGGGCAGTGCAGAGAATTGATAATGGGTTGAACCTGCAATGAAACGGAGGTATCTTCTGCAACTTTGTCTGATCGGGACATGCAGGTATGCCTCCTTGAGGTCCAACGTTACCAGCCATGCTTCCTTGCCCAACATGGGAAGTAGCTGCTGTAGTGTTAGCATCTTGAATTTTGGGACTTGTAAGTGTTTAGAATTGAAAGGTCCAGAATTGGTCTCCAAGCATTGTCCTTTCTGGGTACTAGAAAGAGCCTTGAGTAAAATCCTTGGCCTTGCTCTCGAGTAGGTACCAGTTGAATGGCTCTCATGTCCATGAGAGCTGTAATTTGCTTTTGTGCCTCTGCCCATTGATTTTGTGGCAGGTTTGGCATTCCTCTTTTCATTGGTAAGGTGTGAAAGTGGAATTTGTATCCTCGTAAAATTATGTCTAGGACCCATTTGTCCTTTGTGACCATGTGCCAGTTGTCTGCAAAAAGTGCTAGTTTTCCCCCCAAGGGGGCTGACAAAAGAGTTTTGTTTGGCCAGCTGAGGTGCAAGTCTTTGAGTTTGCCTTCTGGTGGGTTGAGACCTGTCTTATCCTCCCTTCTGGGTTGGAGTGCCCCATTGTCGGGGTTTGTACTGGGTTTGTGGTTGTCCTCTGCCCCTTGGGCGCCTGTATTTACTCCTCTGAGGTCTGTCAGTGGCTGGAAAGGACCAATTTTTTGTTGGCCAGTTTTTGCTGAAGCGAGGGGGTTGTACCTGTAGGAAATCGTTGACTGTCTGCACTGATTTCGCCTTATCTTCCATTTTCTTTAAAACTTCTTCTGCTTTAACTCCAAAAAGAACATCCTGCTGTAAGGGAGCATCTAGTAGTTTTGCTTTAATATGATCAGGCAGACTTTGTTCCTTTAACCAGGCATGCCTACGTATAACTGATCCAGTAACAGCTGCTCTGCAGGAGGCCTCCAAAGAATCAAACCCACATTGTAAGATATGTTTGCCCACCTGTTCGGTGGCGTGCAAGAAATCCTGCACTTCTTTCAATTCAGAATGTTGAGGGAGGGAGGTTATCTTTTGTTTTAACTGAGAGATTAGAAATTGCTGATGCTTAAGCATATGAAATTGACAATTAAGTGCTTTCATAGCTAATGTGGCCGAGGTGTAAACCTTTTTCCCCCACCTGTCTAGTGCTCGAGTCCCTCTCAGAAGGTACTGGGTTTTTAGCCATGGAAGCCTTAGCCCCCTTGGGACCCTGGGAGATAGACTCTGGGTCAGCTACTGGGCTTTTGTAAAGAAATTTGTGGGAATCAGGTACTCTGTAGAGAGTCTGGGTTGAAACTGGATTCTAAATAGACATCATCCACAATGTCCAAAACAGGTGGGATGGCTAGAGGTCTATGTTGGGGGAGCAAAAGAAACTCTCTGAGCCTTTTCTTAGAATCAGAGTAATCCTGAACTTCCCAGTGAAAATGTTCCCTCATAGTGTGTAAAGTTTCCCCAAAAGAGTAGTCTTCAGGAGGGGAAGCTGAGGGAATAGTGTCCTCAGCATCAGAATCTTCATAAGGAGAGTAGGAATAGTCTTGGTCCTCAGAGGAATCCGAAGAAATAGACAGTTGCTCAGAGAAAGCAGAGTCTTCCTCTTGTCTAGGCCTTTTGTCAGGAGGAGGCTGTGAACCCCTGATAAGAGAAATCAAATCTTCAGCCATTTTGAGCATCTGTTTCTCAGGCATAGGGCCTTGAACAGGAGACTGAAATGTAGTCTTTTTAGATTTAGGAGGAGTCTTCGACTTAGAAAACGTTTTGACTGTGAGAGTCGTCGGTCTGAAAACGCCTTCAGAAACAGTTTCAGAAGCACAGACATCCTTAGAAGGTAAATCGTCGGAAGGGCCTGAAGTAAAAGGCTGCGTCAGCCTAGTGCATTCCGTCAAAATATCCGTAGCGGTCTCTGTTTCCAGAACTGCAGTAGTCAGGGGCTGCATCGGAGCCTCACTGATAACCGGAGAACCGGAGACCGGATCAACAGAGGCCTCGGAATCGGGCTTAGGCCTGGGCTGGCGGTCCTTGACCCTGTGATTTTTGTGCACGCCGGTAGTCGGTAGCTCCAACGGCATGTTATATTTAAATTTTTTACCAAAATAGTGTTGTGCGAAATCAAATAGTCTTTTAATAGTACGCTTATTAAACCTAGCACAAAAACGACAAGAAGGAAAGTCGTGATCAGGGCCTAGGCAAGTTATGCAAAAAGAATGAAAATCCTTATGAGGTATTTGCTTCCCACAAGAAATACAATTGTTAACTTTTTCTGACATCGGTCTGAGGCAAGAAAAGTTTCCCCAACGTGGTACTTAGCTTTATAGAAGACTTTGGTCTGAAATTCGAATTTGACAATCTCAGGAGTCGTCCGACCGGCACTTGCGAACTGCTTCTGCTTCGGGCACCGCACGGCAAGAAAGACTGAAGAAAATGGCGTCGGTTGCAATATATGTACCCCTGGCGCACTGACATCAGGGATGAGGCGACAGCAACCAACGTCGGACCAAGACTTTGGAAATCTGGCCGACTGTGGGACCGCCTGACGACAGGATAACCCAAGTGTGATGACTGCAGCAGGGTAACACGATGAACATCTGTCAACTGCTAAAGCAAAATCTGAATTTTACTTGCAAGCAATAGTTGTATATATATTATGTGTGTGTTTGCACATGCATATTTTTTTCTTTAAGGTGTTTTGTCATATTGCCTGATGCCTGATCTGGAGCCTTTCTCCCCAGGCCTCTGCTGAAAATTGGCTTTGTTCCAAGTTGGACTTTCCCAATTAATAAATGTTAAATGCATACATAAATATTGCATGCCTCTGTATCGCTGCCCATCATGGTTTATCACTCCTATCCTTTGCATCTGCTACATTTAAAGTCTTGTTCATTATTGCATCTCTACTTATCCTGATCCAATATTAAAATGCAGTTTATCTGTAACATATTCTTCTTACTTCATTTGTTTGCTGTATATCTTGTCTTTATAGCCTAGGTTGTGGCTGACAAGGGTCCTTAGACTAGCCCACTAACCAGTTTAAAGGTTACATTTCAAAACCACAGCTTGCCACAACAAAACCATGGATCAGGAAAGCTACAATAAGCAAAATAAATGATGTGGACAAATAATGATACATAAAAAACTACCGCAGCCACAGCTATAAACCTTTGTGCTTCTCAAATAAAGTGAAAAAGGTAAAAGAAAAAAAAGCATTCACAAAATAGCATATAAATGAAAGAACATAAATACCAATAAATGCAAAGTAAACATCTGTCTGCCAGCCAGAAATGGTGAAGTGAGGTTTCAATAGCTCTCTGCAGTTTAAAAGCAGTCTGTGTACCACCCCCAACCCACGGTGTACAAAGTGGTAGTACCACCCCCAACCCACAGTGTACAAAAGTACACGTTCTGACTGGACTTCTTACTCTGTGCTGTGGCTTTAACTTCCCTTACAAAAGGTGGACACAGTGACGGCTGTCAAGTGGCAGATCAGCAGGCCTCCTTGCTTATCAAGAAGCAGCAGAACTGTCAAATTTCAATACTTTTACAAGGACTTAAACAGTGACCAGAAGTGGCTAAATGCATTACTGACCAAAATGATTAGAAAGGTGGACATACAAAGAGAAAAGGAGCCTAAATGTCATCTCGAGAATGCAGAACAAAAATGAAGGATACAGCCCAAAATGTGACACAGGCAACTTGGTTTTGATAAACACACCCAGGGCATGACAGATGGTGTGGATGGTTAGTGCTGGCTTTACCCATCCTTGATGATAGATGGCCACAGTGGTCTGCTACAGTCACCAGCCCAAAAGGAGGTCTGAAAGTGAAGGAAAAGCAATGAAGACCAGAACAAGGACGTCTTGGTACAAAGCCATTTAAAAGTACCATTTAATTGGGAGCATGGACACATTCTTCTCCTTACTACTCTGGACAGGGGTGGACAGCAGCAGTCACACACAAATGTCTAGTTCCTTCGTCCAAGAAAAATTAGGCTCCATCCTTAAACACAGACAGCCCCAAGTCTTAGGTTGGGTGTAGTCAGAACCCCATGTCACTGGGATAAAGATTGCAGTGAGCAAGGCAGGAGCACACAGATGGAAGTAAAAAAGGAGGCAATGTAAAACCTAGCAGGACAAAACAACCTTTAATGGCTGCAAGGATGATGGCCATCTGGATGCTCTCACCCATCACCGATCTGACCCAAGAGTGAATCACTGATGAAGCAAACTTCCTATAGAAAGAGAGGGTCCTTCTACAAGGTGGGCTATTAGTCAGGTGGTGTATGATAGAAGAATACAGGGTGACATGGGCCAATAGTCAGGTGGAATATGCTAGAAAAAAAGTTGGGCAACCTGAGAGTGGGACTTGATGGTCATTGGGCACAGGGAAAAAAATTCAAATAAAGGTCTGGTCATTAAAAAAAAAAAAATAGGTCCAATTGCAGCCAAGGTGCATGTCCTGCTGGCGAAATACATAGATCTTGAAAGCACCAAAGGGAAGCACCTGTTTGGCATATGCTTATGTCAACAAAGCACATACAATAATGTGAATCTGTAAGGATGAAGCACACACTGTACACCAGTGTCCAAATACTAAACCACACCCCCCGCATATTTCAATTTACAAAGAAAGAGGTCTTGTTTCAGGCAGCAGAGAGCAAGAAGGAAATTAGTTCAATGGGAAACCCTCATCTTCCTAGGCTCTAAGCATTCTATAACTGTGTTGGCAGCCAGAACAGGCATGATGGCAGTTATGCAGAATCTCAAAATGGGGTACAAAGCCATAGCTGTACATTCTTGCAAAGCCAAAGCTAGGTCAGCTGCCCTTTGAGCAATCCTCAGTTGCAACCTCCTGACCTCAAAGCTGTAAAGAGTATCAAAAAAAAAAATTCTCCAAAGAAAGAAAGTGCAGAGAGCTTACACTGGCTGAGCGCTGCAGTTACTAACGCATGCACACACCCACTCTCAAGTAACCACAACATCAAGTGCAGAGAGCTTACACTGGCTGAGCACTGCAGTTACTAACGCATGCACACACCCACTCAAGTAACCACAACATCAAGTGCAGAGAGCTTACACTGGCTGAGCGCTGCAGTTACCAACGCATGCACACACCCACACACCCACTCTCAAGTAACCACAACATCAAGTGCAGAGAGCTTACACTGGCTGAGCGCTGCAGTTACTAATGCATGCACACACCCACTCTCAAGTAACCACAACATCAAGTGCAGAGAGCTTACACTGGCTGAGCGCTGCAGTTACTAACGCATGCACACACCCACTCAAGTAACCACAACATCAAGTGCAGAGAGCTTACACTGGCTGAGCGCTGCAGTTACTAACGCATGCACACACCCACTCTCAAGTAACCACAACATCAAGTGCAGATGCTGAAAGGATTGTAGCTACTGCACTCACACCACACGGGCAACTCTTCTGTGTTACCAATTGTGCTCCTAACAGCTAGTGCCGGAGGGAGTGGCTTCTTTTCCCCCACTGCATCTACAGTGCTGCCCTCTTGCACCCCTCCCTCCAAGTGCTCTTCCTACAGGGTTCAAGGATCTATAATTCAGTGGCTGGTGTTCAAAGTTCTTTGTGCCATGAAAAGAGGGGTGTCAAAAAATGGACACTGAAGCAGAACTAATGAGACTGAATATATGACTCTATGACTCAAAGGGAAGATCACAAGAAAGCTGGGAAGAAACATCATAACCCTCCTATGAGACTCTGTATATTCAGCCCAAAAGGGCTGTACTGGTTTAGGGCCATGGCTTCAATGTTTGTATTACATGACCATTTTCATTGGTGAATCACAGGAGTGGGTGGGGCCAAGGGCTGAAAGGATCAGTAATGCCTATGTTTAGTTTGTGAGTGCCAAGTCCTTTCTTCTTACATGACAGTTTTCATTGGTGAATCACAGGAATACACGACATGACAAAATCATCTTTCACAAGGAAGGTGGACATCTGCAATAAACTTTATAATAAAAGGAAAAATTGCTGTCCGGGATCAAGAAGGAGCAGGTGCCTAACTAGAGGCAACCTCTCCTTAGCCTGAACAAGCAAATAAGATCACTAGTGAAATCTTCCAAAATAAACATAGTCCAAACTGGCTACATCTACTAAAGACAATCATAAGGCCTTCATCACATATGTCTCCAATCTCAAAGAAAGCACTCAGATCTGCTCAGAACTAGTAGTCAAGGTCACCACATACACAAATGTCATAGATATAAGTCAACCTGCTGGCAGAAAGGTTCAGTGAAAACTTCACCTCTCTGTCCCCATCAATAAATCAAAGCATCCCCAGCACCTGCCCCCTCCCTCCCCTTATCTCTAGGGTGCAAGTCATCACTGCCCTCTCAAAGGCAAAAAAATACAGCCTCCATGAGACCTGACAACATCCCAGGCTGCATCCTACATGAACTCAGTAATGAACTTGCATCACCATTAGGCACCCTATTCAACCAAAGCCCGAGTACCAACTTGGTCGCAGCTGAGTGGAGGACAACTACTGTCATCACCTTCTGCAAAAGTGCAGCGTCCACCAATCCAGGAAATTACAGACCCATCAGCCTAACAAGCTTGATCTACAAGGCCATGGAGAAGATCATCATGGACCTCATTAACAGGAATACTGGCAACGTCCAAACACTCAACCCCACACATTTTGGTTTTGTCAAGGGGAGGTCATGCCTGTTAAATCTGGTTGACTTCTTTCATACAGTCACCAAAGCCATGGAAGAGGGAAGACTGTGCACACTGCCTACCTTGACCTGGCCCAAAGCCTTCGATACTATTCCCCACTCAGGTATAACAGATAAACTCTCTCAACTAGGCATCCATACGTATGTTACCAGATGAGGTATTAAACTGGCTCACTGACAGAACCCACCTAGTCAAAATAGGGGAAGCCACCTCAAGCAGTAGACCCATAATGAGCAGTGTACCTCGGGGATTGGTGTTAGGGCCTCTGCTGTTTGGGATATACTTTTCTGAGGTGCAGGCCAAAACCAGTGCGCTATGGCTGACCAAGTTTGCAGGTGACTGCAAGCTGGGTGCTGTCATCAATTCCCCTAGTGATGTCGACATCCTCCAAGAGGGTCTCACTCAAACAAATGACTGGTGCCAAAAATGTGGCCTCAGAATGAATGCCAAAAAATGCATCATCATCCCCTATAAGGGAGAGTGACATCCCCACAAATCACCACATTAATACCAAGGTCCTAAGCATGCAATCAGTCATGAGAGACCTGGGCACCCAGGTTGACAGCAGAGAGACTTTTGACCACCATATTGCCTCCATTGTATGGAAAGCTTTCTACATGGCTCACCTCATTAGTAAGGGTATCTCATCCAGGGGCAAGGAGGTCATAACATCCCTGTATTCTTCCCTTATAAAGACTCATTACAGAGTATAATGCCCCTTTCAGCATGTACCTCACAAAGTACATGTAGCAGCTGGAGAGACCACAGAGGTTCCTTACCAGAATAATCTATGGCCTCAGACGTCTACCCTACACAGATTGTGTCCCTCTACTCAATCTCATATAGACTCCTCAGAGATGATCGCCGTCTGGCATACAAAGTAATCTCAGACCCCACCTTGATGGGACTGCTGCATATCCACTAGTTAACTCCACTCAAGTAACCCACATGCGTGACGTCAACCTGGTCTGTGACATCTATAGGACTTGTTGGTGGGACAGATGTGTGTCCCACAGAATCTCCCTTCTGTGGAATAGACTCCCTCTCCTCGTCAAGCAGTGTACCTCATTAACCCTTTTTAAGTGCAACCTGGATATCTGGATGGGGAACAAAAAATACACCCCTGGGATTCCATCTTTGTCCTTGCTGGACAGGGGCATCAGGTGCTGACTTATCAGAACATGGGCTAAATTCTTGGTAGGCTTGTAAGGGCCTCACAGCCTAGTAACGTCCTATGATCAGGTGGAGCTGGGGGCTAGAAGTATGAGTGATATCTATGTTTAGTTTGTAACTGCCAACCCTTTCTTCTTACATGACCATTTTCACTGGATAGTCAGAGGAATGGGTGGGGCTGGGGAGGTTGGAAGGATGAGCAACGCCTATGTTTAGTTTGCGAGTGCCACCCCTTTCTTCTTACAGAACAGTATTACATGGAAACACTTGGTAGAATTACTTGCACAAACTGAGCAGAGGATGCACAGTGTGGTGCTGGAGGACCGAACAGTTTGAAACTGGCTCCACGCTTTGGAGGGTCATGGTGGGTATTACTCACTGAAGGCCGTTACAGAACTGCTGTCACTCTGTAGCATGTTTCCTGTGTACATCACCAGGGCTCACTGTACATACAGGATGCAAAACAGGAGTTGCACTGGTACACAGACTACTGATACAACAGAACTCAAAATACACAAACATTGATTACTTTTTAAACCAGAGAAATAAAGCACAGGGTGAAACAAATTTGATCTGAAAAGATGGTTTCAGCAACATTTACAAAACCACTCTTTTCAAATCTTTTCCTTCTGATATTGGCAAGTGCAGAGCTACTTTCATCGTGTCACAGCCTTAACAGTCTGCATTTGCCTCTTTTAAGCAGGCTTGGTCATGAGCACTAGCAATGTGCAACTGCTTCCCAGGTGTCTACATCACGGTAATTTCAGACTTCTGGAGGCCCAGCAGCATTCCCAGTACAGTGTGATGCACTTGCTTTTGAATGATGCTCCGCAGTAGTTTACGATCCTATTTTAGTTTACGATTTTAGTTTACGATCCTATTTTACCAACACACTGCATCTATGTACATATACTCAATATTTTTACAGCCATAAAAAAGCAGCCGCTAGCCATTGTATATTTGTGCATCTGTCACCACGCTAGGGTTCTATGCTGTCCTTACTACAGTACCCCCTTGGCTGGGCTGACTTGTATCCACTTGCAGGCCGGCTGGGCTGACTTGTATCCACTTGCAGGCCTA
The DNA here is from genome assembly GCF_019279795.1 of Protopterus annectens. Classification (NCBI taxonomy): domain Eukaryota; kingdom Metazoa; phylum Chordata; order Ceratodontiformes; family Protopteridae; genus Protopterus; species Protopterus annectens. The sequence continues at coordinate 1,728,996,963 of NC_056729.1, read as the reverse complement.
CTGGCGTGACATAATCACAATATTTCAAGGCAAGATGCACCGTGACAAAGATCTGAAGCTGCGCTCAAGTTCAAAATCTCTACACTACTGAACATTTTTTTCAAGCAATTCTTGCAATGGCATCAATACTTTATGGCAAATTAGGTTTGACCTTGCAAGATATTGAACCATTCCCATGAAGCTTGCCATCTGCACTGTAGCGTTGACTCTGTCAGGATCAGGTTGCATTCTATGATCTGCGAGTTTATATCCAACATGCATTTTACAGTCGACACCCATCTGGCACTTATTTGGGTTAAGCTTCAATTTATAACACCTCACTTTCTCCAACAACCCTGTCAGTCTGAGGTTATTTTTCAAAGGAGTTTCATCATATGTCAATATGTCATCAGTAATATTCACTATCCTATCCATGCTATCCACAATATTTGCAAGGTATGTTTAGAGGGCTTTGGGGAGGATGAAATCACAAACTACATGCACAGAAACCAATCTTGAGGGTGGTGAGAGATTAAAAAGCTTTGTGTTTTTTTTCCACCTAACATCATCAGTCAAAATGACTGGCATCAAACCCTGGAAATTTCTCTTCTCTCCACACCACCTCTACAACTTGTTCAGCAGTCTTAAGAAGGCAGCATTCTCTCCAAGTCCTGGGGGTCAATATATGCACAGCTTTATTTTTTAATATATGTATTAACCCAGCTTTTCCATTCAGACCATACGGTCTGCTCTAGTCTAGTGGACCACTATGTTTTCTTCTATCAGGGCTTTAGTTATTATGCTACTGGTTCTAATCACTGCACAAAACTTTACTGCTAGAATTGAACTTATTTTAAAATATGCTCAGTAAAGTCAAGAATATACTTCATGCACAGTGTCCTTGCATGCTCCCCTTAGCGCCACACACACTTTACAGCTTCACATCCCTATATGACAGCCGCTAACTCTAGACTGCGCACTTCAACTCATTTCATAATCCCCAACTTTTCGCATGAGATTGTGCTTAAGATCATCACCCTGCTGTGGTGTTACTATGTGAAACACTGCCTTCTGCTGCGGTGTTACTATGTAAAATACTACCTTCTGCTGGGGTGTTACTACGTAAAATACTATCTTCTCTTGTGGTGTTACTACATGAAATACTATCTTCTGTTGTGGTGTTACTACATGAAATACTACCTTCTGCTGCAGTGTTACTATGTAAAATACTACCTTTTGCTGCGGTGTTACTACGTAAAATACTACCCTTTGCTGTGGTGTTACGTAAAATGCTACCATAAGCTGTGGTGTTACTACGTAAAATACTACCTTCTGCTGTGGTGTTACAACGTGAAATACTACCTTCTGCTGCAGTCTTACTATGTGAAATACTACCTTATGTGGCATGTTGTCATGCACACACAAGTTCCTTTTATCCCTTGCGAATGACTATATAGCCTGCATACTAAATCAAGGTAAATGAAGAACTGTACCAGGTCTGCCTTTCACTCCTAAAGCCTGAAAAGAATTCTCATTCAATTAAACTCAGTACTCCTGTCAATCAGCAACTATTCAGATTCATTTCTTTCCCCATCACAGGATTTTTTTTAATACTATATACACAACAATAGTGTCAAATATTTATTTTTCAGATTCTGAATCTGTATTGTTTTTCAAAGCCTACTTAAAAACACTATTAAAGGTCCTTTTAAATTTAGATTTATCCATTTTAGCGAAATGTCCCAAGATTTACACAAATTCTGAGAGTATCCTTTTAAGCTGGGCAAGCTCTACCTTCACAACTTAATCCAGAAATATCCCATGCTTTGGCTTTAAGCTGCATCACCACTGCATGGCTGGCTGTGTCGTATAATTCACTGGCTGGCTTCTCTGTCGTACAATTCCCTGGCTGGTTGGTGTGTGGTATAATTCACCATCATGTTTGGCTTACATTTTTATATATGTGCACACGTTTTACAATCATTTCAACATTTAAATTTCTGCTACTTGGACTTCATTTCTTTGGTCAACTTTTTCATCTGGACACTGGATGACTCGCTGTCTTTTTTTGCACTGAAGTCCTTTTCCGTTGACAAGTTGCTCCTTGTATGATTAGTCCCTATGCAGCACACAATTCTGTCACTCATTAGGGAATTAGGCAGATTTTCAAATTCACAGTCCTTTGCTTTATTTCCAACTTGTCATATAAGCATCAGAACTTTTCACATAACCCCCTCCCATTTCTTGTCAAGTCTCAGAGGACACATTTTTCTTTGTTAGTAGCAATCTAAACTTTGTTTTACAACAGCTAAAAATTATTCTGCTCATCCTCTGGTAAACCACACACATTTTATCTACTCTGTCTATCGCTACACGAAAACATGTAACCACTTATACCTTCTCACTGTTTCTCTCTCGCCCCCCCTCTCACTTCTGAACAGAGCTGAACCATAAAAATTATAAACAAAAAATATTTTATTCCAAGAACAGTTTTTTTTGTCACATTACTGTACTTTGAAGCTCCAGTTTGCTAAAACAGATTACAGACCCAGTCAGATTCACACTTTTGACCTGCTGGTTTTGCACAACAAAATAAAGGAGGAAATGCACGCACAACAGAGGCATTATTTCAGTGCTGCTACTAATAAAGGAGGAAATGCACGCACAACAGAGGCGTTATTTCAGTGCTGCTACTAATAAAGGAGGAAATGCATGCACAACAGAGGCGTTATTTCAGTGCTGCTAATAAAGGAGGAAATGCTTGCACAACAGAGGCATTATTTCAGTGCTGCTACTAATAAAGGAGGAAATGCACGCACAACAGAGGCGTTATATCAGTGCTGCTACTAATAAAGGAGGAAATGCACGCACAACTGAGGCGTTATTTCAGTGCTGCAACTAATAACGCATGCACAACAGAGGCGTTATTTCAGTGCTGCTACTAATAAAGGAGGAAATGCACGCACAACTGAGGCGTTACTTCAGTGCTGCTACTAATAAAGGAGGAAATGCACGCACAACTGAGGCGTTATTTCAGTGCTGCTACTAATAAAGGAGGAAATGCACGCACAACAGAGGCGTTATTTCAGTGCTGCTACTAATAAAGGAGGAAATGCACGCACAACCGAGGCATTATTTCAGTGCTGCTACTAATAAAGGAGGAAATGCACACACAACCGAGGCGTTATTTCAGTGCTGCTACTAATAAAGGAGGAAATGCACGCACAACAGAGGCATTATTTCAGTGCTGCTACTAATAAAGGACGAAATGCACGTACAACAGAGGCATTATATCAGTGCTGCTACTAATAAAGGAGGAAATGCACGCACAACTGAGGCGTTATTTCAGTGCTGCAACTAATAAGGAGGAAATGCATGCACAACAGAGGCGTTATTTCAGTGCTGCTACTAATAAAGGAGAAAATGCACGCACAACTGAGGCGTTATTTCAGTGCTGCTACTAATAAAGGAGGAAATGCACGCACAACCGAGGCGTTATTTCAGTGCTGCTACTAATAAAGGAGGAAATGCATGCACAACAGCGGCATTATTTCAGTGCTGCTACTAATAAAGGAGGAAATGCATGCACAACCGAGGCGTTATTTCAGTGCTGCTACTAATAAAGGAGGAAATGCATGCACAACCAAGGCGTTATTTCAGTGCTACTACTAATAAAGGAGGAAATGTACACACAACAGCAGCGTTATTTCAGTGCTGCTACTAATAAAGGAGAAATGCATGCACAACAGAGGCGTTATTTCAGTGCTACTACTAATAAAGGAGGAAATGCACACACAACCGAGGCGTTATTTCAGTGCTGCTACTAATCAAGGAGGAAATGCACGCACAACAGAGGCGTTATTTCAGTGCTGCTACTAATAAAGGAGAAATGCATGCACAACAGAGGCGTTATTTCAGTGCTGCTACTAATAAAGGAGGAAATGTACACACAACAGTAGCGTTATTTCAGTGCTGCTACTATTAAAGGAGAAATGCATGCACAACAGAGGCGTTATTTCAGTGCTGCTACTAATAAAGGAGGAAATGTACACACAACAGCAGCGTTATTTCAGTGCTACTACTAATAAAGGAGGAAATGCTCGCACAAGAGAGGTGTTATTTCAGTGCTGCTACTAATAAAGGAGGAAATGCTCGCACAACAGAGACATTATTTCAGTGCTGCTACTAATAAAGGAGGAAATGCACGCACAACAGAGGCGTTATTTCAGTGCTGCTAATAAAGGAGGAAATGCACGCACAACAGAGGCGTTATTTCAGTGCTGCTACTAATAAAGGAGGAAATGCACACATAACAGAGGCTTTATTTCAGTGCTGCTACTAATAAAAGGAGGAAATGCATGCACAACAGAGGCGTTATTTCAGTGCTGCTACTAAGAAAGGAGGAAATGCACGCACAACAGAGGCGTTATTTCAGTGCTGCTACTAATAAATGAGGAAATGCACACATAACAGAGGCTTTATTTCAGTGCTGCTACTAATAAAGGAGGAAATGCATGCACAACAGAGGCGTTATTTCAGTGCTGCTACTAATAAAGGAGGAAATGCATGCACAACAGAGGCATTATTTCAGTGCTGCTACTACTAATAAAGGAGGAAATGCACGCACAACAGAGGCATTATTTCAGTGCTGCTACTAATAAAGGAGGAAATGCACGCACAACAGAGGCGTTATTTCAGTGCTGCTACTAATAAAGGAGGAAATGCACGCACAACTGAGGCATTATTTCAGTGCTGCTACTAATAAAGGAGGAAATGCACGCACAACAGAGGCGTTATTTCAGTGCTGCTACTAATAAAGGAGGAAATGCACGCACAACAGAGGCGTTATTTCAGTGCTGCTACTAATAAAGGAGGAAATGCACGCACAACAGAGGCGTTATTTCAGTGCTGCTACTAATAAAGGAGGAAATGCACGCACAACCGAGGCGTTATTTCAGTGCTGCTACTAATAAAGGAGGAAATGCACGCACAACAGAGGCGTTATTTCAGTGCTGCTACTAATAAAGGAGGAAATGCACGCACAACAGAGGCGTTATTTCAGTGCTGCTACTAATAAAGGAGGAAATGCACGCACAACAGAGGCGTTATTTCAGTGCTGCTACTAATAAAGGAGGAAATGCACGCACAACAGAGGCGTTATTTCAGTGCTGCTACTAATAAAGGAGGAAATGCACGCACAACAGAGGCGTTATTTCAGTGCTGCTACTAATAAAAGAGGAAATGCACGCACAACAGAGGCATTATTTCAGTGCTGCTACTAATACCATTGAGAATCAATAAACATCAAATCCATTTGACATATCAAAATAAAAAAGCTGAAATTAAGCAGATCCTAAGACGCGTTTTACTTCAGCCACATTCACAAGAATACATACATTCAGAAAACGTGCTTTGACATCACTGGTTTTGTTACATGACTAGACTGCAATAACTGAATGGCTGTGCTGTAACAGGTAGTGGGATACTTCTCTGGGGTCTGGCTTTAAGTTTTAGAAATGGGGATTACTCAAGGAATTCTTCTGAAGGGTGTACCTTCTTACTCTGTATTCATTTTCGGATAACTGCCCAACTTATTTGAAAGGGGTGGAGTACAACTTAAAACTTATACTAGTGCGCCCTAAGTTAGTACCGCACAGTCCGATGGTTCAAGCGGAAATGCACAGGAGTGGGAATGTAATTCCTGTAACACTAACTGAGGGGTGTGTGTCTGTTGTATTTGCAAACTAGTATTCTAATTAAGGCAGTCCCCTGTTTAGCATACCTACCCCATGGCATTATATCAGTACAGAGTTGTCAGGTTTCAGCTAGGCACACTTATAGTGGGGCACTGGACCAGCAAATGGGGTGGCCATTCTTTCTGATAAAGGTAAGCCATAATTTTCCTCCAGATTGCAGTCTTTTACAGTGACAAAACGGCATACACGAGAGAAAAAAAAAAAAAACAGATACCTGCAGCAAAACTGGCACACTGTTTGCATTAGAAGGGAGTAATGATTTTAGTGAGGAAAGCATACAGAAGGGAATATAAACGCTGAAGAACCAAAACGGCATACAAGTCAAAGTGTTACCCAACTTTGATCCACATATTTCTCCAACATTATCTACAAAACATATAGATCATAGCTTCTGTCCCACCACAGCACATTAACTTTCAACTCTGCCCGACTAGTAAGATGCATCTCGTCCTCAAATCTCCCTCAAACCTATTACACTTGCTTTATAACAAACTTACTACCAAACATTAATAGAATTTTTCTTGAGGGGAAAAAAACCTCTTCAAATATTGGCTCAAAAACACACATTTTATTTAGATAATCTATGTTAAGGAAGTAACGCATTCAACACCTGTGGAATGACTCTCTTGCATCATCTAATTCCGCTTCCTTTTTCCAAATACACACACAATAAAAAGGGATCAGCTTGTTTTCACTTGCAGAGAAGTTAAACAAAATAAATCTTTCAAAAAGATGCAAAAAATAACCTCACCAGACGAATACAGAGATACTGACTATGGTCCGACAAGCAGAGTTCGATCAAGTTGCTTGTCTGGCATGACAGCAAGGTATAGCATATGGGAGTGCCTATCCTAGGGGGTTGGAAGCATTCTAGATGCATCCCTAGTGGAGACTGGAGCACATAAAAATGAAGCTGAGCTGGAAAGACAGACAAGGTGTGACTTACCTATTGGTCTGACGCAAGGTCATGCGCTCAGGGTCACTTATTATTGCCCAACCAGCCTAACCCAGACATTGGTGCAATACGGGGTGGAGCCAGGGAGGAAAGAAAATCCTTAAAACTGCAGTGCGATAGTGTCCTGACTGGCATGTCTTGCTCTGCAGTACAAGCAGACAGAAACTAGAGCCTGTGCATGGAGGTGGAACACTGCAGGGGCAGTAGTTCTCGCTAAAGGGGGACACTCCCAGCACAGGAGAACTGGAGTGCCTACTTGAGAAATGGGAAGACAGACCTATAGGGAGCTGGCATGAATTCAGCAGCAGGTAAGTCAGGAGAGGTCAAAGAGGACAGACTTTGTAGGAACCTCAGGGGAACTAATCTCACCTGTCTTCACAATAATACTTCAACAACCTTACTGAACTACAGCAGGATCAAAATGACAACTAAAACCACCTTTAGTGGCACAGAGACTGTAGCCTTAATGAGAAGGTGACCTGGATTCAAGCAGTGGAGTCGGCACTTGAGGAATCAGCTGGGTAATGCAGGACTAAGTAGAAGGACAGGTACATGGCCATCATAGCTGGCCTACATGGATACAGCATGCTAACAGGGCACGCACAGTGTCACCAATGGATTAAGCATTATGTGCAGTGCGTTTTCAATGCATGGGGCTACTCTAAGACATCAGATCATAACTAGGACATAGTCAAAGCTGCAGGTGACAACCATCAGTTGTCCACTTTTCACCCTTCCCCTTAGAAAGGAGGAAGCTACTATGGGGTGATGCAAGATACTATGCCAAAAAGGGGAAAAATGGTTAAAATATTCTCAAACAGCCTGCTGATCAAAGCTGATAAAAAATAAAAAAAAAAGAATAAATTAATGAATTGGGACAGGCATCAATAAATTCATCCTTGCAAGGGACTCCAGGTGGGCATGGAAAACACTATTAGGCAAATGGAATTTGCAGTGGCTTTAATGAATACTGACCATAAGGCTGGCTAAATGGGCATTCCCTGCCTTCAAAAACCCAGGTATCCAAGTAATCCAGCATTCAAAAGGACTCAAATCACCTTATTGCTACAATGCAATAAAATCTGAAAGAACTTCACCCCTCAATGAAAGTTGATAAAAGCGACCTACTCCGCAAAATGAAATGTACTGCAACATTAAGTAAATCAGAAGAAATAATGAAGAGTTGTTGTTGCATTGATCTCTACTTAAATATCAGTACAAAACAAAACCTTAGCACGTATAAACTGAAGTATATGTAAAGCAAAGACATTCCAATCATCGCTCAAAGATGTAGCTGACCACACCACAGACATCTCATAACTATCATGTTTCTTAAAGTATGCAATGTCAGAAATATGCACAGAATTTAAAAAATATTACTTGGAAAATAATGGTGTTTGATTATGCGAGAGAGGTTTGAAGTAAAGACTTCTACTACTCATTTCTATAAATGTTCACTTTAAATATTTTAAACGAACTTTTACTTACTTGTCGCCTTTTCCTGCGAATATCATCCAACTTCCTCCGCAAAAATTTAGTACGCTTCAACAGCTTCTTGTACTTGTGTCGGTTCATTTTGCGCCTGCGGATTTGTAATACATTCTTACACTGAACGATACCATTGTTGCTTTCGGTTTCATTGTCAAGTATTTCAGCCAGCTCTTCCGTGCTTGGCCAGTCATAATGTTTGCCAGCTGTCTCAGGCTTGTAACCTATCTTGTCATGAACATTTATGATTTCTACTCTAGGCATTGAGTACCTAAGTGTTAACCAGCTTTCCAAAGGACTAACTGCCATTTTCCTCGGGACAAGCATATCTTCAAGTTCTGGATCGAGTGCATACCAGCGCTGATGCACAGCCCCATTCTTGCTACTTGCAGCTGTGGCATAATTTGCAGAGACCGCTCGACAACGTACAGCAGAAGCACACCGTGAAAGCAAGCTACCTGTACAAAGGAAATAAACCACATTCATAAAATGGAGATAACACAAGTGCAAAACTATGTGCAATAGTCATTATTTTTATCAAATAATAAAATGTTTATATTATCATCACTTTCAAAGTTTTAACTTTAGACAAACTGCAGCTAAAAGCATGGATCTTTGCAGAAAGCCACACAGATTATTCTCCAATGTATAATTTATTTATTTATTTATTTATTTATTTTACATTTGTTGACCGGGCTAGTCTAGCTGGATACATGTCCAATTTCAGTAGAGGCCCGGGGAGAAAAGCTCCATTTTAAAACTAGTTAACATCAGGCTAGTGCAAAACAAGATAAATACATTATGTGATGCAGATAAGGTGAATATGCTTGCAGAATTATTTCATCAACTTCAGTTGTACAGAAATAAAGAAGATACAGAAATTGAGAACCAAGTTGAAAAAGGGTAAAAATACAGCGATTATTACCAAGGGAGAGAGACAGAGCTTCAACATTAGTATGTTGGGTAAGATGTGCTTTTCAAAAGCTATAAAAGGGTTATAAAATGTGTATAATACAGGGAAGTAGGAGAAATTAGGGAGGATAAGTATGAGGAAGAAAACTTAATCATAATGAAAGAAAAGAAAAGTAAAAGTGCAGGGTGGAAAGATAAGAGTACACTGAGAAGGTAGTGTAGTGAGGAGAAATACTCAGTGATGCATGCTGGGAAATAGGATATAAGGGAGGGGAGGAGGGGTGAAAATGCTAATGTACACTGAGAAGGCAGTGTAGTGAGGAGAAATACTCAGTGATGCATGCTGGGAAATAGGATACAAGGGAGGGGAGGAGGGGTGAAAATGCTAATGTACACTGAGAAGGTAGTGTAGTGAGGAGAAATACTCAGTGATGCATGCTGGGAAATAGGATACAAGGGAGGGGAGGAGGGGTGAAAATGCTAATGTACACTGAGAAGGTAGTGTAGTGAGGAGAAATACTCAGTGATGCATGCTGGGAAACAGGATACAAGGGAGGGGAGGAGGGGTGAAAATGCTAATGTACACTGAGAAGGTAGTGTAGTGAGGAGAAATACTCAGTGATGCATGCTGGGAAATAGGATACAAGGGAGGGGAGGAGGGGTGAAAATGCTAATGTACACTGAGAAGGTAGTGTAGTGAGGAGAAATACTCAGTGATGGCATGCTGGGAAATAGGATGTAAGGGAGGGAAGGAGGGGTGAAAATGATAATGCTGCAATGGTGGGGGTTAAGGAGGAGGTCTGCTGAGTACGGATAAGGTGGGGGGTTAGTCAGGGTTAGTACAAGGACATAGCCATTGTGTTTTTAGTAGAATTTTTAGTCGTTTTTTAAAGAGTGTTAATGATGAAAGAGATGTAAGTTTAGTGGGAAGCTTGTTCCAGATCTTCCCCATTGTATTAGAGAAAAGTGAATCACCTGCCCTGTTGTGGGATTTCTGGGTGGTAACTAGTAGTTTATTTGCTGAGCGAAGGTTAGTGAGGTTTGTGTAGGGGGAGATGAGGCTACTGAGAATAGGAGTATTACTAGGCTGGTGTAGAATTTTATGGATAATGGAGAGTTGTTGAAAGTTTAGTTGGTTATTTAGTTCAAGCCATCCTAGAAGTTTTAGGTTTAGACAGTGATGTGTTCTGAATGAGGACCCAGTAGTAAACTTGGCAATATTGTTGTAAGTAGTAGACAACTTGTTTAGGTTACTTTTGGAAAGATTAGTATACATTAGAGAGGCATAAAAGAGTGTGGAGATTAGATATGTCTGGGCAATAGTAGTTCTGGCTTCTGGGCTGAGAAAAGATTTTATCCTATATAAGGATCCAAGTTTTCTGTTGACAGTTTTGATTGTGGCATTGATATGAGCGTCAAAGTTCAGGTTGTGGTCAATCAATACCCCTAAGTGTTTTGTAGTTGGGTCGGGAGCTATGATTGTACCATCGATGGATGTAATAGAGAAGTCTAATGGGGTGGATTTAATAGTTGGAGTAAATAGCAATAGTTTGTTTTTTTGGCATTAAGGAGGAGGCGACGTTGTTGGAACCAGTTTTCAACTTGGTTGAATACTGTTTGGGTGATGGTTTGGAGTTCGGATGAAGTGTTAGCTTTACAAATCAAAGTGGAGTCATCTGCATATTGAATGCTAGTAGGTACAGGTAAATTAGTAGAAAGGTCGTTAATGAATAGGGAGAAGAGTAGAGGTCCTAGGATGGAGCCCTGAGGGACACCAAGGGTAACAGGGAGATGTTTGGATAGGTTATTATCCCAAAGGACAGCCTGCTGCCGATTGTGCATATAGGATTTGAACCAGAGTAATGCTTGTGTGTCAAGTGAGAATGGGTTGAGTATGTTAAGTAGTATTTGATGATTGACCATATCAAAAGCCTTAGAGAGGTCAATGAAAAGAGCAGCGGAGAGCATGTTATTGTTATGGTGTTTATTGATGCAGTCTGTAAACGATAGGAGAGCAGTGGTGGTACTGTGGGAATGGTCAAAACCATGTTGACAGTCAGCTAGAAGGTTGTGTTGGAGAATGTGATTGAGAAATTGTTGGTGGAAACATTTTTCCATAATTTTGGCTAGTGGAGATAGTAGGGCTATGGGTCGAAAGTTGGAGAGTTCAGATGAGTTGCCGCCTTTGTGAAGTGGGATTATGTGAGAGATTTTCCATAGTGAAGGAATGGAGCCTTCAGTTATGGTTCTATTGATAAGAATAGAGATAGGGTAGGCAAGAGCTTTATCTGCAATTTGAAGGTATTCAGGTGGTAGGTGATCGGCTGAGGGTGTACAAGGTTTGAGCTTATGAAGGTGAGTATAGATGAGGTCTGTAGGAATAGGTTTAAAGTGAAAGGTAGGTGGTGAGGTAGAAAGGGAGCATGAGAGGGTAGGATTGAGAGGAGGTAGGGTGTTGGCTAGAGATTGGACAGTTTCAGTAAAAAAGGTGTTGAAAGCATCAGCTATCTTGTTTGGAGAGTTTTGGGAAAGACCAAATGGAGTGGGGGTTTTGGAGTGGCCCGGATGTAACAGTTTATTTATGCCTGACCAAAATCTTTGGGGTTGATTATGGTGTTTTTGTTGGGGTTTGAAGAAATTGTTTGTTTTTTTTATCGTGAAGTATAGATCTTTTGGTGGCATTTCTTAGTTGTCTAAAGTGCTGCTGATCAGTTGTGTCTTTAGTGTTTCTCCATTTGGACCAAATTTTATTTCTTTGACAGATTTGTTGTCTGGTTTCTTTAGTAAGCCATGGGGCTGCTTTGCATCTAGTTCTAATGGAACAAGAGGGGGCATGGAATTCAAGAATTTGGAGTTAAAATGGGATACTCCTTCATCAATTGGTAGGTGCCTTAAGGGGGACCAGTGTTAAAATGGGATACTGCTTCATCAATTGGTAGGTGCCTTAAGGGAGACCAGACACAGGCTTGAAGTTCAGTTTGAAAATAGGCTGGATTAAAATGTTTTTGTTACGGGTGATTTTAAAGGTAGGGTGATTAGAAGTAAAGGATATTTGTCTAGATAGGTATGTTAGTGAGTGGTCATCAATATCATCAGGAAGAACACCTGCTTTGTATGAGAGAGAGTGGCTGTTTATTAAAATCCAGTCTAATATACTTTCCTTGCTGGTGGGTTTATGGATTCTAGTGGGGGAGTTAATAGTTTGAGAGAAGCCGTAGAGATTTATATGGGTTGTGGGTTCTAGAGTGGTACAGGAGTTCCAGTCTATATTAAAATCGCCGAGTACTATGGTTTCTTGAGGGAAGGATGTAGTGAGCCAGCAGAGAATACTTTCTAGGATGCTTATGTTATTGCCTGGGGGTTGGTAGGAGCAAATTATGTATATGGATTTAGTAGTATTGAGCTGGAGCTTGGAGATAAGAATTTCTACACTGGTTTCTAGTGGGAGTTGTACCAGTATGGGTGTGACCTGTAATTGAGATTTGTGCAGTATTGCAACCCCACCACCCTGTTTGGTATTTCGGTCTAACCTCAGGATATTATATCCAGGTGGGAGTATTTCATTGTCTTTTGTTGCAGGTTTAAGCCAGGTTTCAGTTAAGCATAAGATATCAAAAGAGTGAGTATCTAGTAGAGCGTGAGTTGGCTTACTTTATTGTTAACACTCCTTATATTGAGATGAGCTATGAGTAGTGAATTCGTGGGAGTGGTGGGGGGGTGTCTAAGGGTGTTGTTACATGGTCCTGGGTTGGGATGAATGTCCCTGTGAAGGAGAGGATATTTAAGAGGACTATATGGATGCTGCAGTGGTTTATTGTAATTAAGTTGTGTTTTCCTATATTGTGCCAATAAGAAATGGTTAACTCTGTGGTATTTGGGTGATAGATAGTTTGAGGTGGATGTTATGTTAGAATGGATAAGGAATTCTACATTATTTATTACTGTTTGTTTAAGGGGTTGGTGAGAAGATGGGAATTGCAGGTTTTCGTAATAAGTGAGAGTATAGGGAATAGAAAGGATACATAATAGCGAAAGTAGGAATGGAAGTTTTATGTAAGTGAGTGAGTGAGTTAAGGGCATGATGAAAAAAGAAATGTACTTGGAAATTAGGAGGTTGAAGTGCTGAGGGAGTGGAGAACAGAGGTGTGTAGGAGGTAAGGGAGAGTGATTAATTAGTCGGTATGTGGTTGTGTAAATGGAGGGTGTGAAAAAGAGTGGAGAAGGATTATTGGATGGGAGAGAGGGGGTGTGGCTTTGTAGGTATAAAGGTAGGACCACTGGGGGTGGGTGGGAATTGGGGGTAGGGTAGGGGAGCGAGTGAGCCAGGGCTTAACGGAGCGGGTTTCAGAAGGCAAGTGAGAGTCAAGAGAGACAATTAGGGAGCAGCAGACTTCCTAGGTGTCAGCAGGTGAGTAGTGTGTGGTCGTGCAAGAGAGAAGGTGTGAGTGTGAATTGGGGAAAGAAAAAAAAACAGAGTACAGCTGGATGGTGGGAAGAAGAGTTAAGGGATAAGAGCTGAAAAGTAGTAAGAGTAGATAGTTGGGAATGTGGAGTACAAGGTGTAGCTTTAGACTGGGATGTGGTGCCACTTACTGGGCAGAAAGAGAAGGAGAACAAAAGGTAAAAATAATTAGATAAAGCTAGATAGAAGTGTACAGATAAAAGTAGGTAAAGGGAGAAAAAAAAGTTAGAATGCTAGGGGAGACAAAAAGGCAGATTGCTAATGGGGAGTAGTAGGAGAAAGTATATGCTGCTGGTTTCCCTGCTCACTAGCTTACTTTTCCTATTACTAGGTAGGTATTAATAAATCAATAACTAATGCAGTTTAATATTTAGGTCCAAGGTGGAACATACTTTTAGTCCTGTTGGAAGCCGGGAGCACAAAGTATGTGCAGGGGCAACAGAATTTTCTTGTTCAGACGTTGGGATGGTAGTGACACAAAATAGTCAGAGAGGGGTCCTGAAAGATCAAGCAGGTCCCTTGGTTAAGGATAGAAGGTAGGGAGCTAGGAGGGATAGAAGGAGAAAAAACATATTACTTATCAAATATAACAGAAAAGTTTCAAAGCCTGTCTTTTCTCACCAGTAAAAGTACGGAATACAAAGACTTTTCTTTTTCTAAAAATAGCAAAAGGTGGTAGTAATGCAAGAAATTATTTTAAGACTCTGGTACACAGGAAACAGGTTCACATGCAGAAACTAGGCAAGCAGTCGTAAAAAACATACAGGAGCCCAGACTAAAACCAATGCACCTCATCCTTCACTTTGCTACGTTTCAGTTGCGCTCACCGCCTTTTCAAGGAGGGTTACATGGGCTACCACAGAGGTGAATTCATGAAAATCCATCCAATTGTCAGTACAGCAGCTAGGATACTACCACATTTGATGGGCAGAGAAATGTGAGGAAAGCACAGTGTCAGGAGCATATCTCACCACAGACTCCTGATTACCTAATTTATTTTAAATTTATATAGTTTGCTGACTGAGTTAATCCCACTAGGCTCTCTCTTTAGGGGAAGCCAGAGATGGTATTAATAAATAAATAACCAAGGGAAATTTGTCCAAAGCAAACATATTTTTAAGTGCCATGGAAACTTTAACATCCACCTGAGCTACCACCAACTCAAGCAGATGGGGCCTTGGAATGTACTGTGCTTTTTGTTGTTTGCCTCAGTTTAACATCTCATTCTACTGATGAACATTATGTTTTTTTTTTTGCTGCAGGTATTTGAAGAACCATTGATTTTACAAAGACAAATAAGGATGTAGGGCAGGGTCTTTCATGACACAGAAAGAAGTCTGCAAGAGACAGGCACAGGCAGACAGTAGGAAGACTTTCAGCCATCCAGACAGAATAATTCATGTGACTTTGTCAAGACTTTTTGGAATCTCCCGAGCTGCTTAATGAGATCACATCGAAGGATGATTTTTATTCAGTGACAAGCTTGATAGGAATAAGCAGGAGGAGACCATGACGTTTGATCTGGAGGAAATGCCTTTGATGATTAACTAGGTTAAGCAGAAAAGTTTGTATCCAAGGAAGAATCATGCCATCAATGGACTGCATGCCATCATAACATTGGTGCTGAGGTTTCTGATAAACATGTCAGTTTAGAAGGGTGTGTGTCACTGACATAGTATGAACTGCAAGATTTCTATTCCCAAACTGAAGCACACTACATTTTTTGGAATTTAGTTTGAAACCATGATCAGTACACCTGCACCTGGCACAGTCAAGCCCCTGGAGTTTTTATGTACCCACGAGGCTGCTCTTGACTGCTTCCAGTTCATAACAGCAGGCAAACACAATAAGCCACAGACCTTGAACTTGATACTGCATATCAGAAAAGTTCATAAGTTCACAGGCGTGTACTAAGCTAATTGCCACAAAGGCCTTTTTAAGCCTAGCCACACATCCAAAAACTCTGACAAGTTCTTGTACATTTATAAGCAGGAGCTTGGGAAATGAACCATTTACAGGCTGCCTGTATCCATTAATGACACAGGTGACAAACCAGGGAGGAGTTTCCTGTTCCCATTCAATTGTCCAACTTCCACTTTGACTGGATTAGGGAGGAACTCTGCTTCACATGGATGGAGAGTCTGTTCCATAGACGGCGTAGTCACTGGGATACATATCTGTCTCTCCAAGCAGGTCCTATTTATAACATAGGTAAGGTTTAAAAGTCTTTAGAACAGGTATTTCTGGTGCTGTTTTACGGACACACAGGAGGCCCATCAGGATGTAGTCTGACAATGCCATGTATACTAGGTGCAGATCTCCCCTCAAAAGCATGTAGGAGACAGAATACACGGACAGAGCCTTGAGGCAGTCTGCACAGGACAGGTTACTTAAGCCCTGTATTACTTTACTGAGGAACCTCTGTGGACGTTCCAATTATTGGATATGCCTGGTTAGGTACATACCAAAGGGGACAATGTACTCAGTGATGGGTCTGATGAATGCCAAATACAGTGGAACAAACACTTCCTTGGACTTGAGAGTAAATAACTTTGTTTATAAGTTGCAGAACTCAGAATGATTTCCTCACTACTGTAGACAGGTGAAGGTCAGACTACTCTCTGTGTGGGGGGTCTCCAAGTCCCTAACTACTGGGTCTACTCTTAGGGGTGTGTTGTCAATATAATAGTTACCAGGGGTGGATGACATTCTGAAAAATACTATTACACATTTCTTGGCATTTAGTTTTAATCCATGGCACTGACACCAGTTATTGGTCTGTGTCAACTTTTCCTGGAGAATATTTGTGTGGCAGGGAATTCTATGACAGCTCCTGATTTGCAATAAACTGCAAATTTGGTCAGCCAGAGGCCACTGACATTGACCTTAACTTCAGAAAAGTAAATACCAAAAAGGAGCAGCACCAGGACCTATCCCTGAGGGACTCTGCTTAAGACTGGCCTCTTTGTAGGGGTGGACTCCCCAAGTCCAACTTCCTGCATCCTGTCTTTGAGCCATATGGCTCTCTACCAGGTGACATGCAGGTTTATAGTCAACCTTTTGCCTTGGCCAGGTCAAGGTAGGCAGTGTGAACCACATTGTTTTTTTTTTTTTTTAAACAAAGGCATACTGCCACATGCAGTGCCGAACTTGGATGTGCATCATCATCTTCTACGGTAGCTTTGAATTCCCCACTTTATCCCACCAACTGGTCTGTTAAGGCAGGGAGCGAAGCGGACTCTACACCCAGGAGCACTGAAGAATGATGAACAGCCAAGATCCTCAACTGAGCACAGGGCATCTGGAATAACGTACATGGAGTGGTGAGGAGGAAGGAGACACCCATCTGCACAGCCAGATCCCTAGCAATCAATGAGGAGACAGATGTCACGCCGCATCACCCTCACAGCTTCGTAATTCAATCTTGGTCTTTCTGGATCTCTGTCTTCCACTGCATCAGATGCTGATGAAACTTACTGGACAGGCTGGAGCACAGCTGTGAAATCTCTGATGTTGTGCTGCACAGGTTTACCTCTTATCTGACCAGACGCCCTCATACTGTCTCAAGAGATAGTTCCCCAGCTCCCTATCCTCTTGAATGGAGAATCCAACTGGGCTCCATCTGTAGCCCTTTATTGCTCACTACCTACATGCCTCCACTGCTCACTATCTACATGCCTCCATTGGGAGATATTATACATTCAACAGGTTTGCTCCTAACCAACAATCAGGGGACCTGGACAATCTTCAATTTGTGCTAAAAGTGAATGATTTAGAGGGGACTGCCAACAATCTGGCCTTGAAGGACGAGATTTCAGTGACTGTCATGTCTTGTTTCAAGCCTTGAAAAGTTGCCTTCATCAAGCACTGAATTCCACCAGGTGATCACCTGTAGAGGTGCATGTGCCTTTGCTTCCTTCCAGGACTATTACAACTGTATCATTCTGCATCTTGGGTTGTGACACTCAGGACTGGACTGCATGCAACTTCTGCAAGATTCTGCTGCTTGACTGCTTAGACAGGCCTCTAGATATCATCATATTATGACAGTCTTGCATGAACTGCACAAATTACCAAATCAAGCAGTGTATTTACAGTCTCTGACCTAAAGTGCCCTGCATGGCTTGTCCCCCCATTGCATCTCTCACCATGACACTCCATCTCCCAGAAGCTGTTAGTGGCTTCACGGATAGTCTGAAACATCTCCGTTTTTAAACGAACATTGGCTGTTTTATATTGGGTTAGTGGGACTTGGACAAGTTTTGGAGATAGGAAGGCAGGGTAAGGAGAAAGACAGGGAAAAAGCGTAGCACTGCAACCTCCTTCACGCTCCTCTCTCTTGCACTTTTCATACTTCAGAAAATGCGAAGAACTAATGGATAATCCAAAATTCGTATCCGGGAAAATCAAAATCTGGCCGGTGATATATCATCGAGAGTTAGTGAGTAATCGGTGTCTCGGTTCGGGTTCGTGCGAACTCTTCGGTCCGCTCTGGTGGAGGAACCGAGTAAGGGCTTTTTTTGGTTGGTAGGGAGTGGTGGGGTGTCGAGGATGTCTGATGTCTGTTTTTTTTAGTTTTTGGAGTTTGGTATGTTGGAAGTTCCACGCATTGTATAAGCAAATTTTGCCGAAAAAAAATCTTAAACTCCGCACGCCGGCGCCTGAAGCGCGCTTGTTGAAGCGAGGCTAGGACAGACAGCGAGACGACGAGTTCGGGGCCAAGGCAAGGAGGACAATAAGTCTCAACAACGGCTTTTTTTGATTTTCCCGAATCGGAGAATACAAGCCGATCCGACCCGGCACCGCATCACTGCTTGCTCGGGCACACCGCTGCAAGAAAGACTGAAAAAAATGGTCGCCGATGCTGCGTACTCCAGCCGCCTGACGTGACGGAGAAATGTTATGATCAGACGACGCCGGACCCCAGACTTTGGAACTGCCGACCGAGGCATAAAATATTGGTCTTACAATGGAAAGCTCCAAAGACGCAATGGATTTTCTACAATGACCCTCAGGAGGGCTACAGTCAGGACAGAGTCCCATTATTTTAAGTCATCTGTCTCAATTTTACTTCCAGACACAATGGCGAATAATGTAAATCTACATTACAAATCTCCTGTGACCTCCTTCCCTCACATCTTCCTTACTTTGTTCCTCACTATTTTAGTTAAAGGCTACCTTCAACAGAATGTGTACATACCCGTAATGCGAGTTTAGCAAAATGTACACATACTCTTGGTACGTACTCGTAATGCGAGTTTAGCAGAATGTACACGTACTCTTGGTACATACCCATAATGTGAGTTTAGCAGAATGTACACATATTCTTGTAACTACAGTAGAGTTTTTTTTACTGTAAGCCTGCAGTACTCTGACCATTAGGCTGCCTGCAGTACACTGACCATTAGGCTCTTGTTATTTACATTTTTATGTTGCCCATATTTCCACACACAGTGCATTTCTTTTTGCAAGCTGAACCGGAAGTAGATCCTTTTGGATCAGTAGGAGACACAAACATCCACAAAACCATAGCAGTGCAACTGTGAAACATACTGGACACTGAAAGCAATAAAACTGTACTTTCCAAGAAATGGGGATGTAAAAATGTTAAAAAGTACTTAAACACAGAACAAAAAAAACCTGACCTGTTATTCTTGAAGTTCTTGCAATGTGGGATATCAGCTGTGGTAACAGCATAATGAAAATTCATTCAACGACCAACAGCTAGTGTTCTTACCTAAAAGAATAAAAATTATTCAGTATAGCATGTGCATAAAAAAAAAATCACATTATACGAACTTCAAATTAAGTTCTTTAAAAACTTGACACTACAAAAAAATTAAAATCAACCAGCTGAAATGCAAGTAAAGAGAAAGAATACTGCTTTCCCTTAAACTTAAAAATAACTGAAATTAAGTTATTGATCATAAACAGAATCAATGTTGCAAGAGAGGGCACCAAGTTTAACAGTCAGAATTGCGGACCTTCAATATTCGATTGTTGTCAAATTACAGATCTTCAATATTCAATTGTCAACCTTGCAAATCCAAACTATGAAAAACTTAGATCTTCTTTCGTCTAAAGAAATTTTATTAAGAGGAAATAAACTTTTTATTTTATAAGCTCTAATTTCGAAGTACAAAATAAAAAAAACATGGTGAGTGCTGCAGTAGTTTTCCTACAATAAAAACACAATGTTTGTATTTTACCATTTTTATAATCATTATTCAAATAAGTGGGTGTATTAATCTTATTGGTCCGTGAATCTCAATATGGTATATGTCACTGGTAGCAGAAATTGTATGTGATTGGGAATTAGGACCAGGCAACTGTGAATCACTGGTTGTCTAACTTTCAATAGGATAAAAATGGCATGGTTCTATTGGACTGAGGGTTGAGGAATTGTTATTGGAGGTGGTGTGCTATGCATGGTCAGTGTTGGATATGGGGGTAACCAATGAGGACTTATTAGTCTGCTGCTCGTGCTTATGCGTTTAATTGGTCAAAATGTGTATTTTTCAATAGGTAGATAAGAAATGGTGTGGCTCTATTGGACTGAGGGCAGAGAAAATGCTACTGGGGAAGTTGCATTATGTATAAGAATATGATGGGGAAGGAAGCAAAGACTAACAGTTGATTGGTCTAGTGCTCGCGCTTCTCCGTATAATTGGGTAGAAGGTTTTGGGCAGCAACACTGGTGCGACTCATAGGTTATTGGCCAATTCATCCCCGATTGATGTGAGTCGTAGTGCTTACTGTAAAATCTGTGGCCTTTCGTCATTGGTTAAAATGGATGGTGACGGTTGGTTGTTTGATTCACTTATGGTTAGGTAATGGGGGCATTATTATTTGATGAATGACAGATGAGGTAACCGAATGTGGGAGTCCCCCTGACAAACCTGCGAAACAGAAGAGCAAACAACAGCCCCGCATCTACAAGGTCTGGAAAGTACAGTTGTGTACACTTACCATATATGTAGAGGTTAGAGTGTATTCACTGTTGCAGTAATTACATTTGGGGTAATCCGCTGGCAGGTTGCCCTCAGTCGGCCTGATTAACAAAGTCTTGGGTCCTGCGTTGGTTGCTGTCCCTTCCATGATGTCGGAGGTATAAAACATGCAGCCGACGCCATTACATTAGTTTTTCTTGCCCCAGATGTCAGGTGCCCCCCTCCCCCCAATGGGGAGCAATATATCTATATCTTATATATACATATATATATATATACATATACATATATATACATATATATATATATATATATATATATATATATATATATATATACATATATATATATATATATATATATATATATATATATATAAGAAACACAAAAATATACCTCCAAACAAAAGCAAATACATCAAAAAGGCTTTTAAGCATAATAAAAGAAAGAAGAGGTATAGTAAAAGAAAAACAGGGGCTGGTGGAGGGATTAGGACCAGGACTGCAACAGTGAATACACTTAAACATCTACATTTATGGTAAGTGTACACAACTGTACTATGTTCATCGTGTTTCACTGTTGCAGTCAATACATTTGGGTAGATTCCCAAAGCTAAGGTTGGGAGGATGGATTTATACAGCATTAGGACCAGCTATAAGGCCCTGCAAAACAGCAGTGGCAAAGCCAGCTCTGGATTTAGAGAAAATTGGTAAGTGATAATGCTTGGTGAAAGTATGAAATGAACTCCAGGTAGCAGCTTCTAGAATATCCCTGACAGGAACACCTCTGAGAAAGGCTGCTGAAGTAGATGCAGCCCTGGTGGAATGAGATCTGATCCCCTGGGGGATAGATTTTTGATGGTGCTTATAACAGAAATAAATACAATGGCTTATCCATTTGGAAATGGTTTACTTTGAAATAGCCTTCCCCTCTGGCCCTGCAGCAAATGCTACCAGCAGTTGCTCAGATTTTCTTCGAGATTTAGTCCTGTCCAAGTAGAATCTAAGTTGTCTGTGTACATCCAAGGAATGCAGAATCCGCTCTCCCTTGTTCTGTGGATTGGAAAAGAAAGTTGGCAAATGAATGGACTGATTAAGAGCCACACTGGATACCACCTTGGGCATGAATGATGGACTGGTCCCGAGTGACACCCTGTCTGCATGAAAGATGATGAAAGGCTCCACTGCCATAAGGGTCTGTAATTCAGATATCATTATAGCTGAAGTGATTGCTAAAAGGAAGGCTGTTTTCCAGGAAAGAAATTTTAAGTCTGCAGTTGCAGCTGGTTCGAAAGGAGGTAGAGCTAGTTTCTCCAATACAAAGTTAAGGTCCCAGGCAGGGATTGGAGCTCTCCTGGATGGTCTCAAGTTTTTAGTCCCTCTGAGATACTGCTAGAGAAGAGGGGGGGGTCTGTGTTGTAATAAGCTGAAATGGCTGAGGCATGGATTTTTATGGAAGAAAAAAAGACAGGCCCTTATGTAGCATCTCAGTTAAGTATTGCACAATCTGAGGTAAATTGAGCACTGCTGTGCTCATCCCTTGAGACTGATTCCAGTCACAGAATCTTTTCCCATTTGTCAGCATAAGATTTTCTAGTACTAGGTCTTCTAGCCTCCAAATGGACATCCATCACACGTTTGCTGAGGGATGCTAAGGGTGAATTTAAGTGATTAGCCAAGCTGCAAGATTCAATGTTTGGTGCTGACGGTGCAGAATTTGGTTCTCCTCCTGAGACAGTAAGGAAGGTGTCTGAGGCAGGTGCCAAGGAGAAATGTGTGGCACACTGCGCAGGAGTGGGTACCAGTGTTGGCGAGGTCTGGAGCAATCAAAATAATTTTTGGTTTGTCCTGTTTGACTTTTAGAAGAACTTTGGAGAGCAAAGGCAGAGGGAGAAAGGCATAGACTGATAGGTTTTTCCAGCTGAAGGACAGAGCATCCACTTTCCAGGCTTTTTTGTGATGAGTTCTTGTGCAAAATTTGTCCAACTGGTAGTTCTGGGGTGAGGCAAAAAGATCTATGTCTGGGCTCCCCCATTTGTGTGTCAACATGTTGAAAATCCATGGTTCCAGTTTCAATTCATGAGGGTCCATGAGATTTCTGCTTAGTTCGTCTGCAAGAACATTCTGCTTTCCTGGCAGGAATTGAGCTTGTAGTTGTAGTTGGTAGCTCAAGGCCGTGTTCCACAATGCCATGGCTAGTCTTCAGAGGGGGTAGGAATGTGTACCCCCTGCTTGTTTATGTACCACATGACCGTGGTGTTGTCTGTCTTTATCAGTAATTGTCCTGGATGAAGGTAGCCCTTGAAGGCTGTCAGTGCATTCTGTACAGCTAGCATTTCTTTTTGATTGATATGAAGGTGCATTTGATTTGATTTGGGCTCCATTTGCCCTGAATGTATTTCCCTGCCAGATGAGCCCCCCCCATGCATAGTTTGATGTGTCTGTAGTTGAGGTTTGGATAGCAGGGGCTGGTGTGAATGGCAGTCCCTTGTTTTGGTGGCAGGCCTCTGCCCACCACAGGAACTCTAGGCACAGGCAAGGTATGATAGGAATCATTGTTTCCAGGCTGTGACAATGTTGACTCCATAAACTTTTAAGTACCACTGAAGTTTCCTCATATGCAGTCTTGCATATGGAATTAGAAGAATGCATGAGGCCATGAACCCCAAGGCTTGCAGTATTTGCCTTGCAGAAAAGCAGGGTTTTTGTGGCCGTCTATTTGAAGTAAGTCACCAAATGAATTTGCTTTTCTGGCATAAGGAAAGCCATCTGGGCAGTTGTATTCAAGCTTGCACCCAGGAATGTTTTGAGAGGGTACCAGTTGAGAATTCATTTAGTTTATGGTGTACCCTAGGCAGGTTAGAAGTCTTTTTTTTTTTTTTTTTTTTTTTTTTTTACAAACGCCAGATGTTTTAGAAGAATGGCCTGGTTGTCTGCCTGAATTAGACAATCGTCCAGGTATGGATATATTTGAAAATTTCTTTGCCTGCAAAATGCAATTACTGGAGCCAGGCATTTTGTGAATAGCCTTGGTGCAGTAGACAAGCCAAAGGGCAGTGCAGATAACTGATAATGCATGCAGCCTGCTTTGAAGCATAGGAATCTTCTGCAAGATTCCCTGATTGGGATATGCAGGTAAGCCTCTTAAGTCGGGAGTTGTCAACCAGGCATCCTTGCCTAGCATAGGAAGTAACTGTTGAAGAGTCAGCATCTTGAATTTTGGAATGCCCAGAAAGGTGTTTAGAGTAGACAGGTCCAGTATTGGACGCCATGATTGGTCTTTTCTGGGCACCAGGAAAAGTCTGGAATAGAAACCTTGTCCCTTTTCCTCTTCTGGTACTAGTTGAATAGCCCCCATGTTTAAGAGGGAAAGTACTTGTTTCTGAGCCTCTGCCCACTGATTTGGGGGCAGGTCTGGCCATCCGTTTGGAGTTGGCAACGTGTGGAAATGAAATCTGTATCCCTGGGACACTACACTTAAAACCCTTTTGTTCTGGATTATAAATTGCCAGTTTCTTGAATGAAGAGCCAGTTTTCCCCCCAAAGGGGCGGCCAAGAGGTAAGTGCTTGGCAATTTCAAAGGGAGGCCATTGAGACTGTTTACCATAGGGTGGTGCCTTGATGTTTCCAGATTTGGAAGTGGAAGCACCCCATTGCTTAGTTCTCAAAGTCCCTTGGGACTGAAACCTGGTGGTTTTGGAATGTCTGTTTGGCCGTAGTGGCTCTGGAAGGAGCTGGAAAGGACCAGTTCTTAGTAGGCCAATGCCTACTAAATCTAGGAGGTTGCACTTGTAAGAAATCTTTTACAGTTTGCAGTGATTTACCTTTATCTTCCATCTTTTTTAGAACTTCTTCAGCCTTATTGCCAAATAAGCGGTCCTGCTGTAAAGGAGCATCCAAAAGTTTTGCTTTAACAGGATCAGGCAGAAATTGCTCCTTAAGCCAAGCATGCCTTCTAAGCACAGACCCAGTAACAGCAGCCCTACAAGAGACCTCTAAGGCATCAAAACCCCATTGCAAAGTATGGTTGTCGACTTGTTCAGCTGAATGCAATAAATCCTGCAAATCTTTATTTTCCACACAGTCAGAAATCATCATCATTTTCTGTTTAAGCAGCCCCATGATATGCTGTTGATATTTTAGCATATGGAATTGACAGTTTAAAGCCCTGATTGCTAAGGTTGCAGAAGTATAAACCTTTTTACCCCATCTATCCAGCGCCCTGGAGTCTCTATCAGAAGGGGTAGGATTTTTAGCAGTAGAAGCCTTAATGCCCTTGGGCCCCTGAGAAATGGTTTCAGGGTCCGCAATAGGATTTTTGAAAAGGAATTTGTGGGACTCAGGAACCCTGTAGTACCCGTCTGGTTTGCTAGGGGCTGGAGGCAAGGAATCAGGGGCCATACTGGATTCCAAAAACACATCAGCAATATCTAGTACAGGAGGTATAGCCAAAGGCCTATGCTGAGGAAGAAGGAGGAAATCCCCAAGCCTCTTTTTGGATTCAGAGAAATCCTAACTTTCCCAGTGGAAATGCTCCCTTAAGGTATGTACAGTTTCCCCAAAAGAGAAATCCTCTGGTGGAGAAGTAGAGGGAATGGAATCCTCTGCATCAGAGTCCTCATAAGTAGGAATGGACAAATCCAGATCATTAGAAGAGTCAGAAGAAACAGAGTTCTGTTCAGAAGATTCATAGTCAAATTCAATCCTAGGCCTCTTGGGGGGGGTTGACTACCCCTAATTAGAGTAATTAAATCTTCAGCCATTTTGATCATTTGTTTTTTTAGGCATAGGAGCCTGAACATGTGGCCTGGGCATTGGTTTTTTAGACATAGATCGAAATTTAGGCCTTAGCATTGAAGTTGGAGTCTGTTTAATATGCAAGTCTGTAGGCCTAAATACACCCTCAGAAGCCGGTGCCTGCTCAGCAGCTCCGGACCCATCCAAGGTAGAGACTTCCACAGGTTCCATATGTGAAGCATCTCGCGGCATACTGGACTCTGAATGGGTCTCAGTAGAGGCCTGCGAATCAGAAGTAGCAGGTATCAGGGGCTGCGAAAGCGCCTCAGAGTACCGACGAACTGGTGACTGGCTTAGGAGAAGCGTCGTCGGCAGTTTTGGACCTCGGCCTGCCTCTGTCTTTTTCTTTTTATTTGTTTGGCATTCCGGTAGTCAGATGCTAACCGACATCATTTCTGGATAATTAAACTGAGAACAGAAATATTTTGAAGCAAAAACGTACCGACGGCGGATAGTGCACTGATTAAATAAACCACAAAACCAACAGCAAAGTACGTTGTGGTCAGGGCCTAGGCAAGGAATACAGTACAAATGAAAATCCTTAGGAGGTATTTGCTTCCCACAAGTAATACAATTATTAACTTTTACTGACATTGGTAAGGAGCAAGAAAAAGTTTCCCCAATGGGGTACTTAGCTTTAAGTTGAAGACTTTGGTTCTGAAACTCGAAAATGAAAATTTCAGGAGTCGACTGGAACTTGCGAACTGCTTCGGGCACCATGCGGCAAGAAAGACTGATGTAATGGCGTTGGCTGCATGTTTTATACCCCTGACGACCTGACGTCATGGAAGAAGGGACAGCAACTGACGCAGGACCCAAGACTTTGTTAATCAGGCCGACTGAGGGCAACCTGCCAGCACATTACCCAAATGTAATGACTGCAACAGTGAAACATGATGAACATCCACTCTGAGAAACCCCTTTCTGGTACAGAATTGAAAGTCCTCAAGAAAAGTTTGACATTTGTCTTACAACGGAGGGTCGATGTGGTTCAGACCATTATAGACCTGAAAGTGTTCAGCAAGAGTTGATCTGAAAATATTTTTCCATGACAAAACAGACAATCTTAAAGAAAAATGGACCAAACCCAGCAACTTTTGCCCACCATCACATCCCAGCATTTCTGCATTCTAAGCGAAATGTGAAACAGACATTAGAAAAGCCCTTAAGCAGCTGCAAACAGTAAAATTCTACAACCTCAGCCTCCCCTGTGAATGAAAAGCTCCAAGAAACCTTAGCCAGGATCGCACAAGATAAGTAATGAAAGCCAACAAAGGTGGGCGATCCTGGTTACCAATACCACGGCTTAAGACACCAAGATTTTAGGCATGTTTGACAATGAGGTTTATTATGAAAAACGTGATATTGACAGAGTCAAAGATGCCTACAAGAAAATCAACAAACGTCTCTATCTTTGTGAAGAGGGCGTAATCAGTGACAAACTCATGGATTTTCTTACAGTTAAACACCCAAAACTCCCCAGTTTCTTTTGGATCCCTAGGCCGCATAAAAACATATAAGACACCCCCCCCCCTTATCGCCCAGTGATAGCTTCAGTAATACTGCTGCCGCTGGCTCTTTCTATTTATCTAGCAGTTCATATCAAACCTCTTCCAAGAAAAAAAAAAAAAAGCCTTTTAAGGAAAATAAAGGACCTGAAAATTAAGAAGGAAGCATTACTAGTTATGATAGATGTCGAAGCACTCTACACAGTACTACCCCATAAATATTGTGTAGAAGCAGTCACAGAGGCTCTAGAAAACGAAGATATTAACAGAATTTATGAAACAAACAATCAGAAGATTACTTAAATTACTACTAACAACTTCTTCCAATTCAACAACCATTATTTTAGACCAAAAAAAGGCATTGCGATGGGAGAAGCAATGGCTCCAAGCTTTGCTAACATTGCACTTGGTAAATGGGAAAGGAACATATTTACAATTCCACCTTCTACAGTGAAATGTAATGCTATTTCCACTTTATCGACAAAGTGTTTATCATTTGGGAAGGCACAGAAGAAAAGCTGCTAGAGTTTGACCACATTGGTAAGTACCAATTTCTTGAAATTTACAAACAGATATAAATTTAGTGTGTGCCACATTTCTTGATCTAACCATCTCCAAATCAGAGGACTCTGAATTCCTCTCGAACAACCTTTACCAGAAGCCCACCAGGGCAAACCTGTTACTACACAGCACGAGTATGCATTCCCTCATGGCCAAGAAAAATGTAATTAAATCACAAGGGTTAAGGATAGCAAGGATCTCTAAAGAACTCGGGGAATTCACTACCAACATCATTAACATGGAAAGGGACTTTACAGAGATACGTTCATCAGATATATATTTGACCCCATAATCGAGAACAAGCATAACAACTCAGACCAGCTCGAAGTTGGGAGAAAAAGAAAGACTGATCAAGGTGACACTACAATGACCTTGATCTACTCAACAGACTTCCAGATCCTGAAAAACCATTATCAAGGACAACTGGACAATCAACAATAACCCTTCCATCAATTACCTCCTCCCAAACAGCCCCAAATTTAGCATTCGGAGAAACAAAAACTTAAGGCACTACCTCGAAGAAGCAAGCAAAGACAATGACCCCCTTCCTCGGACCAAGCCGGGGACATTCCCTCATGTAAAAGAACAGGATTCACCTATTGCAAATTCCTTAGTGATCCCAGATCACTTCTTTTGCCCAAACACTCGCAGAAATTACAACAGTAAGCAAATGGGAGACTGCAACTCCGAATGCCTCATATACAGAGCAGAGTGCGCCAAATGTAATGCTTTTTGATGTGGGCAAGACCCTAAGAAAACTAAAAACAAGAACTGCCCAGCATCTTTATGATCTGAAATATCAGAATTTGAACAATGCACTAGCAAGACACCAGCAAGAGAACAACAGATACAATAAGTACTGGTTTCACATCATGGACATACTGGGAAAAGGTGAATCACAAGAGCCCACTAAGGCCATTCTTGAAAAACATGAACTTTAGTGGCAAATTAGGCTGGTCACCAACAAATCCCCAGGACTCACCCACATCTCAATTAACAGTGTTCTAAATCTGAGAAATCTGCACCACCATGCTTTTTTTGCACTAAAATTATGCGTTTATGTCATTAAGGTTTGGTTTAACAGGTTCGCTGGCTATTTTTCATATATTTGTTTTTAATTTACTTTACAGATGAACATTTCCTTATTTTTGCATTTCCCCAATGCACAAGTACTCTAGGACTTTTGCAACTATCCCAGGACGTCTTTCCAATACAATGGACGAAGATCGGCTCAGGAATGTTTGATTCATCTTACTTTTAACTTTTGATTATTATATGATTAGGTTCATACTAGGCTATCTGCCCTGGGGCAATTATAAGCCCATTTCTAAGGTTTATAGGTTCATACCTGACTGTTCAAGATACACTGTTAATCTTTCTATTTTATTCATTTCCTCTTTTTAATGTTTTCTGGTCTTAATCATCGATAATTAGAGAGATTCCAGCTGATGGTGTTAAGAGATAAGCTAGTCGTTAACACCAATATATTTAAGCTACATTACTCCATATGCACTTTTTACATTCTGGTAGGTCTGATGAAGCCATGCGGCAAAAGCGCTGTGACACTGACAATTTAATCACAAGTGTTATTGTTTCTGAAAAATTGTGGTTATTTTCAAGTCACTGCCAATTAAGCGCATGTTTCTATTATTATAGCAACTAAGTTTTTTTTAGGAGTGCTTCTATTACAGCAACGTAGGGTTAAGCTTACTAATTATTCAATTTTTACTTCGTTTCTAACAGTCTTTATACCACATGACTCACTCACACTTTTCCCTACAAGTTTTCCAGACAGTTTAAGCTTTAGACATTCAACAACATTTACACGTGCTACATACAACTTCGTACTGGTGTATGATACCGACCCAACTGTTAAATTTAATGTTAAAAGCTAGTGTTTGTCGTATTATGCCCATAGCTATCTCTGATACCAAATGGTGTTTTTTCATCTATTACCAGCAGACTCAAAGGTTAACCTCACACAGCCACAAAATCTAACTTCACACAAGCTAAACCAAGGACGACGATTTTATCAGGTTGTTTACACTGGGCGGGTTAAGGTTTCACCTAAAGTTATTTATCTGATCGCTTCAACTTTTAAACTTTTATTATACCATAATTTACATTACAGACTGAAACCACTGATGCCACAACACAAAGCTGATTAAATTCTTAGTTAAGTTTCGAACCCAACTACCTTTCTGTTACCATATTGTGTTATACCTATTTCAGAATCTCTAAAAGTGGGTATCACATCACCCAGATCTGGTTGACCTTGTTGTAATTAATTGAAAAAACGTACATGGCGCCAGATCTTATTTTTAGATTAACTTATTTTCTTTATCAGTGTTGAACATGTAAGTGTTTACACACAGCGGTTCATAATATTATTAAATATTTTTTAAAAAAAGCTCAGTACTGATATTATAACTAATGTTAACTTTAAATTAAATCACCTGCCCTGACTGATTAACTTTTGGTGCTGTCGTACCCATATCCCCTTAATTTCCCATGGGCACACCTCTCTCTGTCTACTGCCAATCTTCTGACATAGTTGCCCAATCAACTAGTTGGCACCTTCCCAAACAGTCTTCTGTCCTCCCGATACACACCCCTCATGTTAGGCCACATACTTTAAATTAATAATATCAGGCCCAATCAGTTGGAAATGTGCCATTTTCCTTCCCCCATAACCCCTCCCATCTTACACTCCCACATATGGTTACCTCATCCCCTTCATTCATCAAATAACAACGCCCCCATTACCTAACCACAAGTGAATCAAATAACCAAACATCACTGTCCATTGTAACCAATGACCAAAAGGCCACAGCTTTTCCAGTAAGCACTATGACACACAATCAGGGATGAATTAGCCAATAATCTACGAGTCACGTAAATGTCGGTGCCCAAAACCTTCTACCCAATTATACGGAGAAGCACGAGCACTAGACCAATCAGGTGTTGGTCTTTGCTCCCTTCCCTCTCATTACGTACAGCACAACTTCCCCAATAGAATTCTTTCAGCCCTCAGTCCAATAGAACCATGCCATTTCTTATTATCTACCTACTGAAGACCCATTTTAACCGCCTAAACGTAAAAGCACAAGCACCAGATTAATCAGTTATCATTAGTTACTCCCATATCTGACAATGACCCAGACATAGCACACCACCTCCAATAACAATTCGACCCTCAGTCCAACAGATCCACACCATTTTTATTATTATCCTATTGAAAGTTGGACAACCAATGTTGCACAGTTGCATGTCTTAATTCCCAATCACATAATTTCTACTACCAAAAACATACCCAGATTGAGATTCATAGACCAACAAGATTAAGACACCCACTTATTTGAATAATGATTGCAAAAATGGTACAATACAAACAGTAAATAAGTGCTTTTATTGTAGGAAAACTACTGCAGCGATCACCTACCTTGTTTTTTATTTTGTACGTGGAACTTAGAGTTTATAAAATAAAAAGTTTATTTCCTCTTAATAAAATTCCTTTAGACTAAAGAAGATCTGAGTTTTTTATAATTTAGTTTTGGATTTATAAGTTTGATGACAATCGAATATTAAAGGTCCACAATTCTGACTGTGTTAACTTGGTGCCTCTTGCAACATTGATTCTATTTCGGATCAATAACCTGATTTCAGTTCTGGAGCAACAGCATCGTTGCAATATAGGCAAAGGAGAGCTTTAGGGTTGAAGTTCTCTAGCAGAGATTATTTTGCGCTTAAGTTTCACTGTTAAATTTAAAAATAAGGGGAAAAATCCACAATTACCTGATAAAACGTGTGTGGCTGTTCACTACATCATCAGGATGCTCTCAGGACCTGCTCAAACAAGGCATCTGCTCTTCATTGACCAACAACAAATCGCCACTTCTGAAGGCCCCAAATTATGGGACAACTTGCCCCTATACATTTGAGGCAGCACCTTTCAGAAATTAAATCTAAATTTCCCTCATCTTCAGGGAGGAGCCAAAAGCTCTTTCTTCCATCATACACTCCTCCATTAAACTCCTCCCCACTGCTAATCACACTCTTGTCACTGTATAACCAAACATCACGGGAATGAATGTTCAACTACTGGATGAACTCAAAGACTACATAAAATCTGTCAGCAGTTATCAGTGCTCTAGGAACAGTACGATTTCAGACAATGTAAATAATGTACAAGTGTTGAATGATGTAAGGTATTATTTAGCAAATTTGTGCCAAAAATAGTACTACTTTAATTACTATAGCAACCCATGGTAATTACTATGATGTGATGCAAATATGTAATCATGCTTTAATTTATTTTTCTAAAGTTTCTCTTTTGGGCTGCAGAGAAACAAGTCATTTGTGATGCATAAAAGCAAATACAAACACGTACTAACACTCTTTTCCTTCACTCTACATTACACAATGCACAAATTCAAACACTATATATCAGAAGTAAACACTAACAGCTAAATTTAAATTTATGGTTTATCCCTTCCTTCCAACGGTTTAAACACTGTGCGCTTCATAGATAAGTACTAGACTAGCTACCCTTGCAGGCCATTAAGCCTAGCAAAGTTCCCCATCTCATTTGGTTATAAACTGGCCTCGACTCCTCCCATGATCGATAATTACATAACTGGGATCATACCACAGATAACTGAGGGGACCCATGCATGGGATAAAGTATTTAAGAGGTGCTTCTCTCCATTAGTAGTAAAGGGGGACATTCCCGGGTTAAATTTTCTGTTTCCCATCCACAGAGCCAAGCTGTGCTCGAACATGGTCAGGGATTTATGTGGATGGGGAGTCTATTTCAGTGCAGCAGTATCCTCAGGAAAATACCGGTCCCTCCAAACCATTCTGTTGACGTTGCAGAAGAGGTTTAGATCCGTAGACAGATGCCATTCGACTTGCTGATGTGCAGTGAATCCATTAGTAATGGGTCAGAGGATACCTTGTATACCAGATACAAAAGTAATCTCTTAGCAGTGTGTAGGATACCGAGCATACTGACAGGGCTTTGAGTTTGTCCATGTAAGACATGTACTTTAGGCCTTGCATCCTTTTAGTATGGTATCGCGGTGAATGTTCCAGTTGTTGCAGGTGTCTGGTCAGATACACACCAAACAGGGCATTATATTCAATGACCGGTCTAATGAGGGCAGAGTATAGGGAGGCAATGACATCCCTTGAGCTAGACCCATTATAAGCTGTGCACTATAGAAGGAGATTCTTACAACAATGGACATATTCATCAAAAAAGTTATGTCACTCTCCACATAAATTCCCAAATCCTGAAGAACAAGGTCAACTCTTAAGGGTCATATTGTTAATGCGATAGTTCCCTGGGATAGATGGAATTTGCAAAGCATATAATAATGCACTTTCTGGCATTTAGTTTCAGTCCATGATTCTGATACCAGTTATTTATTTGGGAAAACCCTTCCTGCAGGATAGCAAAGTTATTTGGGGATTCAATGACTGCTCCTAGCTTGCCGTCATTTGCAAACTTATTCAGCCAGAGCCCTTTGATACTGGCTTTTACTTTACAAAGCAAATGCTAAACAGGAGAGGTCTCAGCACAGAATGCTAGGAGACTCCACTGGTGACTGGTCTCTCTGTGGAAGTAACTTCCTGCATCCTGTGACCAAGTTGGTAATATCCACAGGGTGATGCAGAGATTTATTCCCAGTTAATTTAGCTTTTCTT
The DNA here is from genome assembly GCF_019279795.1 of Protopterus annectens. Taxonomy (NCBI): domain Eukaryota; kingdom Metazoa; phylum Chordata; order Ceratodontiformes; family Protopteridae; genus Protopterus; species Protopterus annectens. The sequence continues at coordinate 1,728,963,887 of NC_056729.1, read as the reverse complement.
CTATGACATAGTGGGGATTTGTGTCAAAAGCTTTGGCTATGTTGAGGTAGTTGTGTGCACCATTTTGCCTTCATCCAATGTTTAACTCACACTCCACCAGGTTGAGTAAGCATGACCTGCCCTGGATGAATCCAAACTGGACAGGTCCAGTGTTTTGGAGGTCCCGGTCTTCACTGATGAGTTTTGTGCTAAAAGTGTTTCCATGGCTTTGCATATGAGGATGGTCAGAGTTATGGGTCTCTAGTTGCCTAGATCTGTAGAAGGGAATGACTGTAGCTATTCTCGATTTGCTTGATACAAAACTTGTATGGAGGCAGAGATTCAACAGTGATATGGGGGGGGGGTGTTCTGCTTCATGCTACTTAAGATGCATCCATGGACAATGTCAGGACCCATAGATGCAGGAATTTAGGACTTGGTCTTGTGTGACAGCTGGTGGTGGGCCAGTTTCAGGTATATCTTGAGGGACAGAATGAGGGGAGAGAGAGTAAAGTTACAGATAAATTTAATCGGCTAGTAGGTTTGCTATATCTTCAGCATCAGGTAACATTCAAAGTTAAGTGCATTGTGCTTTTGAGATTACAAACATAACTAAAAAACACCTTGTAATGGTATTTCACTTGGGTTGCTATTCTAACCTCAAACTTGGTTTTGGTGGACTTTACTAAGCTCCTGACCAGTTTGTTTATTTCAATGACAAGGACTCTAACATTCTGGGAACTACTTACACTTTTGGTCAAAAGTTAATTTTCCTTTTACTACAAAGCTTACTGCATCTATGCAGCTGTTTACATGCTGATATGGCGTGGTGGTGCACTTTGCAACATCACAGAAGACTGATTACAGTTTCTGCTCCTTCTGACATGTGCCAGACAAAATCTGAGGATTATAAGACTCTGGATGGACTCCTGTAGTATTCCAATAGTCACATAATATTGTAGGGTTGTAACAAACAGAAAGCACAACCACAGTAAATTCCGTACTCTGCTTCCAAGCCTCAGTTGGCATGCTCCAATCTGAATGAGGAATACAAAAGGTCTTTTTCAATCTGGTGACCTTTTGAAATACTAAAACCATCTATGCAAAGGTTACCCTTCTGGTCAAGATCTAAGCAAGTGAAACGCAATACGACAGACATGACAACACTCACAGGTATTATTATGTGCTCCACTTTAATCAAGTTAAACACACTCCAACAATAGACCTCCAAATCAGCCATATTAGTGAATCTTACAACTTTACCTGCAAAGCTGCCACCAAATAAATACCCTGACATCACACACCTCTCCTTTTCCTTGCAATATCCCTCCTTTTCAAATCACAACTAAATCCCAGTTCAGGCAAAAGGTTCACTTACAAGGGAATACTGGGTGTAACAATGCTGGTCTTAAACGGACATGTTCGTAATCAGCTCGTTGTGCTACAGTCCTGTACAATATACTTTACGGCACTTCACGACCCCTCTATATTCTACATCATTAACACCAGAACAATCTCAAAGGAACACTCCACAATTCAGTGTAGGTCAACTTATCCAAAAAGCTGTTTTCCCCAACAAATAGCTACATGCTGGTTTACTGTCCAAAATCTTGTGTTTTTCAGTTTTCTAAATTACTCCTCGTTTCCCCTACGACTAAATCACAAAGGACCCGCCATTTTCACTAAAAATTCTCATGCTATTTCATAAAGGACTACATCTCAGCCTGTGTGGTCTGACATTATCTACCAAGTTTGCAGAGATGTTTAGAGAGCAGAATGACAGCAAATAAACTACCTCCCCATGTGTCCATTATTTTTCTTTTAGTCTCCTTTCTTTTTTGTTTGCATATTTATATTTTAATATAACTTTAGTTGCCCGCTTATTGTGTCTGAAGTACTTTGCTGAATCATCTCTGAAGCACCATTACCTGTCCTGTCCCTGCAGCCATCTTGCTATACTGTGTCGTCTCTGAAGCACCGGTCATCTGTCCTGTCCCTGTAACCATCATGTCATATTATGTCATCTCTGAAGCACTGGATATCTGCCCTGTCCCTGTAACCTTCGTGCCATATTGTGTCATCTCTGAAGCCCTGTTCCTGTAGCTATCACGCCACACTGTCACCTCTGAAGCACCATTATCTGCCCTGTCCTTGCAACTATCGCGCAGCACTGTGTCACCTCAGAAGCACCATTATCTGCTCTGTCCCTGTAGCCATCATGCCACTGTGCTGCTGCTGATGCCATTTTACTTTACAGCTCTAAAAGGAATGTGTCAGGACATGAGATGCTGAACATTAAGTAGTGCAAGTAACTTGACAGATGGTGGTCTGCACTTTGCTCTGGCTTAGTGAATAACGGAATGTACAGAATCAGCTCTGCAAAGTCCACTCTTCTTTTCCAGTCACTAGAAACTAGTTCCCATTTCTTATTGTCATCTGCGCTCAAGTCTTCAGGTATAGTTTTAATTACCATAAAACGAAAATTATGTACGCTATTGATATCTATAACATGTTTATCCAGCAGGTTCTTCTCTTTTAGCTGTCCAATACATCTAACTATTTAACCCTTTCCATCATGGTTCTATTCGTCTTGCCAATATAGAAACTTCGGCAAGTATTACACTGCTCTAAGTAAACTAAATTCTTAGTCTGACAGCTAGCTAACATAAAACTTGCACACTTTTCCTTTATAGGATGTTTAAAACTATTGCTTTTACTGATGAAAATACAAAAAATTACACCTTCCACAAAAGGTGCCGTTAACAGAACTGGGATCATATTTCTTCACTGGCCCATAGCATAATAAATGCTTGAGGGATTTACTGTTCTTAAAAATAAATCTTAGTTCTGTGTCCAACACCCTGTAAATCCTTATCGGACATTAGAATGCGCCAATTCCATTTTACAACCTCACACACAGATGTAATACTACAAAAATACAGGAAAATCTTAGCACCTGGGACATGCTCTCTATCTTCCCTTTCGTGCTCCCCTTACCACGAATATCTGAGAAGTAAGGTCTAGCTGACCCCTTTCTGAAATACTTCAGCTTATTCAATTCTGTATTGATCTCTTGATCTTTATACGATACCATCTCTCCCTCAACTCACCCTTCATATCACTTAGGACTACTTCAAAATCGGCTGTATTATTATGCAATCTGGACACCCTCACACCTTGTCCCCTAGAACACTGATGGAAAGAGTTAGAGAGCACGTCAGATGCAGACAGCTAAATGAGAAGAACCCGCTGGCTAAATATATTATAGATACCAATAGGGTACACAATTCTAGTTTTATGGTAACTGAAACTATACCTGAAGATCTGAGGTTGGGTGACATTTCTAAAAAGTCAAGACCAGAGAGTTGTATTGGATACTGCAATTACAGGCGCATAATGTAAAGGTTTAAATGGCAAGCTATCTTTAAGGCCGGCCCTTAAAGCTAGGAGGGCTGTTTAGGTGAAGAGAATATTTAGTAATTAAAATGAAAACAAATGACCGGAGACAAAGACCACACCGCCAGTAATTTTATTTAGCACTTTCGTCGAACAGTACACAGGATACATCAGAATACAAATAGAGACAAAACAGCCACATTAAATACCTTCACAGTCAACCTGACTGGATACTCAGTTACCCTACCATCTTCTGTTACAATATGATAAATTAATCTAAAAGCCTTAATCACAACTACATCTGTCTATAAATATATTGAATAAAATAACTGATATATAACAAAACAAATAAACACAAATACCAATACTAAAAAACTGTTTTAAAATCTCACCATAATATTTTTTTATTTATACCCTGCAGGAGAGCCTATAATTCAGCTCCAGCTTTTAATTTTAACACACCAGCAATGGAACATTGATCATTTAACCCTGGAAATTCTATAGCATTTACGCTTAATTGACACTGCAACTCTTTAAATCCAATAACTCGTTAATAGACCCATCCCTCTGCGTTTGCTGTACCTGGTCGATAACTATAAATTTAAAAACATGCTGTACATGTACTCCAAGCTGCTTAAATAATGTGATGTTCCCGTCCCTTCTCTTTATACTATATACATGTTGATATATTCGTACCCTAAAACAACCTTTTGCCTTCCCCATGGAAAATGCTGAACAGTTTTGACACAGGACCAAATACATAATACCCTTTGAATTACAACTGTATTTTCTTTTCAAATATATGCACCCATATTTTTCCAATTCTACATATTCAGCATCCAATATGTACGTACACTTGGTACATTTACCACATCTGGACATTTTTCCACCCTTATTGGGTATTTGTTCCTTTTCCACCACATTTTTTATACATACATCTGTTTTATATACAATTTTTGGGGCACTTCCTACAATTCTTACTCATTTTATATTTGTCTGAAAAAAAAACAATTTTTTCTCAATAATGGATCTAATATTATAAAAATCAGTGTTGTATATATCAGGGCTCTGTTAAAATCATTGCCTTCTGTTTCAACACAACCCTCTTCCAATGCCCCAACTCGAACCCCTGCACCTAATAGGGGAACAAAATGCAGATTCAATCTTTTCATTTCCACTTCCTGAAAGATATCCTCCAGAAAAACATCAAGATATCCTCTTTAGAAACGTGTCTTAAAATCATACTCTGTTGTCTGAACTCTTATGTCTTCAGAACTCATTCCTCGTCAACCTTACTACCTGCCCTTTCACCAACGATTTCTTTTGATAACTGGGATGGCAACTGGTAAAATGTACACAGGAGTTGGAATATGTTTTCTATATATACTGGATTCAAACCTAGCTTTTTCCCTATTTTTTTGGATTGTTGTATCCAAATAATTAACATACTCATAGAAGGTAACCATACTAAATCTCAAAAAACTAGTAGTACCATGAAGGTACTTCAAAAATTCATCCAGTTTTGCTCTGGTATCCACCCAAAAGAGGACTATGTCATCCAAGAACCTACCATAAAAAGATGGGGACTCTATATCCTGAATTAAAAACATAATTTAATTACCAAAATGCTAAACACAATATTGGCAAAAATGGGGGCGCATGCCACCCCCATGGCTACTCCAGTCTTTTGTCTAAATAACTGTTGTTCACACACACACACACACACACACACACACACACACACACATTGTTGTCTAATACCACCTCCATTAAAGTTCTCAAAGTCAAAACTCTATTGTGATTTAGTCTAGAATGTTGGCATAAATAGGAATAAAACCAATCTACTCCTACCTCATGGGGAATGTCCGAATATAGGTTGACCACATCAATAGTAACAAAAATCAAATCTTCTGTATATAAATCCTACAAAATTCTTGATAAAAAGTCCCAGGAATCCTTTAAACAGGAGGCATATTGTAATAAAACATTTTTAGTATAAAAATCAAATTTTGCCAAAAAAATGTTTTAGAGGCCCTCACATCTAGAATCGGTCTAAAAAGAGGATCAGATCTGTCCTTATGTAACTTTGGTATACCAAATAAAACTGGGATTCTACCTGCAACTAACTATATTCTGAAGGGGAGATTTGATTGTTAAATAATAAATCTTCCAACATAAGATCAATTTTATGAAAAGCTATATTCATTTCATTTGTACTAGATTCCTGATATGTATCCGTAAATAGTATCGTAAACATTTTGTTAGTATAGTCATCCTTATTCATAACTATCTTCCTCCCTTATCAGGTTTCATAACTCTGATGTTGCTATTCATACATAATTTATTCATCAATAATAATACTTTCTCCCTACATAAGTTATTTTAATCTGGACCTCTTTTGCAATTAAATAACTTCCGAATTTCAGTTTCACAATGTGACAGATGGAAATGCTGACAGCCCGGCTAGCTAGAATTTTGTAAATAATTGTATGTCACTTGAAAATATTATGATTTATTTAGAAATGTGAAACTGCCAGCCCAGCTATCTGGAATTTTGTAAATAATCATATGTCATTTAGGAATATTAATATGATCCAAAGGCTTGTCTTACAACTGTAAGAGGGCTATATGTTTATGTGTATATTAAACTACTGGTGCAGAAGTGTGTGTTGAACTGTATGTTATGTACTGAGCTTCAAGAATGTAACCACAGTGTACCCTGCTGGAAAAGAGCAGAAATGTGTATAACTATACACCTGTGTTAAGTGTATGTTTTCATAGTAGAAGTTGAAACATACAGAGTTAACTTGCAAACTCTTATGCAAAGCACAGAGTTCTACGACTGTGTATCTTAGTTTCAAGACAGCTAGGAGACAGGATGTCTACAGCTAGAGGTTTTGTTCCATTGTCTGAAACAAATTATTACAGGTTTCAAATGTAAAAGTGTCTAATTGTTTTACGACTTCCAGTTCTAGGCAAACTTCTGAGAGATAAGTATTTTTCACAGAGAAATGTTAAAGTCTGTTTGTAGCCGTCAGCCTGGGAACTGAAGGCAAGTGACAAATAGTGATGTCACCCAGATAACTCAGCAGTAATATGTATTATTAATTTAAGAACTATATCAGAGTAACTCTGTGCATTTTGTGCTTGGTTTTGGACTTGGCAAGAACATCCACTCATCTGCATTTGCCTTGCTAATAATAAGTACCAGATTACAGTACTCTCTCAGAGATAGCTAGGAATATAGTAAGATTAGTTTAGATGTTTTCTCTATTTATGTGAGACCATCCTGAAATGTTGTTTTAAAATCTTTCCTGTGATTCTGAATTCTGTCACTGTGCTGAGTTGAGTATTGGCTTGTGCTTTTAATTATTAAATATATTTAAACCTTTTAATTGTGGCTGGTTTAGAGATATTTAAGCTCTTACAGTACTTGCATATGTATTTGGTGACACTGTACAAGCCACTCCAATAGCCTTACTGTTGGTCACGCTTAACATTTGGATAATAGTAACATTACACACAAGAATTGGTCACCCTTTGTAAGGGCCGTATACAGTAGCTGACAAGAGCTGGTTGGTGGCAGTGATAACCACAAAAAAAAAAATATCCAAAGTGAAATAACTTGACTGAAAATAACTGAAAATAACATGAGCGCTTTCGTCTTATCACAGAGACTGCATCAGACAAACAACGCCTTCCACATCACTTCCTCAACTAAAAAGGGTATTTAAGGAAGTGATGTGGAAGGCATTATTTGTCTCTGTGGTGAGACAAAAGCGCTCATATTTTAGTGGCTTTTTATATTTTAATAAATACTTGAAGCTGTTTAGTTACGACTGGAGTCCTTTCAACAAATTTCTTTGCAGTGATAACTACCTTTTAGTCTGGGCAGAAGGAGCATAAGCTAGTAAACCTGTGCCAGCCTTTCCCAGCAGTGAGTGAGTGAGTGTCAGGTACTTGGGCAGGGACACAAAGCACTGGTTGGACAGAGAGGGTGCTGGAGGTTTTGGCTTGACCACACGGCTGACATCTTAACCTTATAGTTGTGCCAGTGGGGAGTCTTATTGAGGATCTGGAGAAATCAGCCCCAGACTGATTGTGATCTGTGTGTGCTCTTAAGGGAAACTTTACTTTACTGTGCGTACATCATCCTCCCAATCTGCATGCCCCTCACTGGTGCTAATGTTGAGGATTGAGGCTCTTTGACTACTGGGGCAGTGCAAGGGCGTCACACACAAATTTTCTCAAAAATAGACACAACAGGAAATAATGGAGGGTTAAATGTACCTGATCTTTTGCACATCTTCGGTACAGTCTTAAAGCGGTTATGCTGTTCTTTAAAATAAAATGCCAAAATTTAATTTTTAAGAAAATAACTTGAGATTAAGCAAGACTTCATCAATTTTGGCTCTCTGTGCAGGAACAAAGGTAAAACCTTTTTCAAAAAGGCCAGCACAAGTGTCAGAGATTACCTCATCTAACTATGAATTCTAAAATCACCATTCGCATTAAGAATAGTATTACAAGTCTTAATTTCATTTGCATCATCAATATTCATACCATAATCATTCATTAACTGAAGTGAGTGATATGTTCTGTCCCCTCCCTCTCCACGCCCCTCTCAGCCCCCCTGAATGGTAAGATACAGTCAATGGCAAAATGACATAATTGGTGGCCCTCTGGTTCCTCAGTCTCTCAGACCTCCTCGGGGGGGGGGGGGGTGGACTAAAGGGTTAGCTACTTCAGAGTAAAAAGCACCAAGCTTGTTACCCTCATCCAATTCCACTTCTATGGGGGACACTAAATAGTAGTTTGCTAAGTGGGGGTTAGACAGTCCCATTTTCATACTCCTGTTGGTCCCTCAAAACAAAAAAGTTTTTTTTTACTTTTCTGTCTTTCAATTCAGAAATTATACAACATTTTACAAACAAATTGCAATCTACATCTTTTTTAGATTCAAACAGTAGGTCAGACTGTAAGGATTGTATCCGCTCCTTCAGGGAAGGATTGCCATTATAAAGAAACCCACCTCCTTCCAGTTCCGTTTCCGCTGTCAGTCTCTTGAGTAAAGGAATCGGATTGTCCGTTTCTCACTACAGGCAATCTTTGAGCTGGAGTAATTCCACTATAGGAAAAATAAATCCGGAACTTCGTATTTGAGAACCCGGCTGCCCAGAAACGTCTCTACTCGATATGTTGCCCGAAACTTTTTATCGTCTTATTTGTTAGCTTAGTAATTAAAACAGTACACATGACTGTAAAGTATTGCGCTCATTGGTAAAACCTGAATGGCCTAGGGATATTTGAACATTTGTAATTTGTTTTCTGGTCTGAAGAAGCTGACAGTCAGTGAAAGTGCTTACCTTTGTTTTGCTGTTTCTTACAATTGGTGGATTTTTACCTCTACTGCATCACAGTTTTTTTTTTTTCTCTTGTATGCGTGTGTGTATATTTACACACACACACATATAAAAACGGTCTACTAAAAAGTGGGTGCATAGTTCAGAGTTTGAGGCCGGCTGTACTTTTAGGATAAAAATTATGTAACCAACGATGGGGGGGGGGTGGAGTTTGTTTCTCAGAGCATGCTGTAACATTCTAACAAGAGAAAACTGATATTATGCTAGTTTTCACTGCTGGCCACAAATCATAATTTTACATCTAACAATGTCTTGCTAAGTTGTCAGTAAGGTGAAATAAACAGTTAAAGTGTGGCTCTTTTTATAAGATGCTTTAATTGCTATTTGAAGTACCAAAGTCAGTCAGTGATAAATACAACTGACAACTTTCATACCCCTCAAAAATGTAGCGAGGGAGACACTAGAATTTTTAAGGATTACAACTCCGAACACAAGCTCTGCAAGTTCACCCTTTCTACACTGAAAACAATGTAAATGGACTACATAATGCTTTTACAAAATTAAAGGACAGATCAGAGTAGTTAAAAGTACTAACTATGCTTTCACAGACCGCCTAAAAGGCAATGACTCACAGCACTATCACTGCTACTACATGAAGGCAAAAGTAGCTTACAGTGTCAAGGCTGTGTCTTGTTAAATGGACAAACGCCTACAACAAGAAACCAGAGTTACATTAATACAGGAACACAAGGCAATCCACGTGTAAATCGACAAGAGCCATATTAAGCACTTCTTTGATTTCTTCCAAATCTGATGGAGCAAACCGATCACTTTAAAAAAATCTTGCCCAAACACTGACAAAAGCACAGCATGAACAGTAATGCAAAATACACATTTAGAATAAATGTAAAAATTAATCTTATAGCATACGGCACATGCAGCGTCCATAGCAATGCCCACAACCTGACAAAAATATTGTCCTTTAAAGTATATAAAATTATGAACCATCACTTCCATGAATCCCATGCAAACCCAGCCACTGGGGATGCACAAGCCAGTGCATTTCTTTGTGCCGGTCCCAAGCCCGGATAAATGGGGAGGGTTGCGTCAGGAAGGGCATCCGGCATAAAACTTCTGCCAAAAATTACTGATGCGGAGAACTTTTCATAATTGCATACCGGTTCGGTCGAGGCCCGGGTTAACAACGACCGCCACCAGTACTGTTAGCCAACAGGGTGCTGGCGGAAATTGGGCTACTGTTGGCCGAAGGAGAAGAGGAGGCGTGCCCAAAGGCAGGAAGATAGGAGGAAGGTTAGGAGTGTAGCAGTGAGGGTAGGAACTTTGAATGTTGGCAGTATGACTGGTATAGGAAGAGAGCTAGCTGATATGATGGAGAGAAGGAAGGTTGATATATTGTGTGCAAGAGACCAGATGGAAGGGAAGTAAGGCCAGGTGTTTAGGAAACGGGTTCAAATTGTTTTATCATGGTGTGGATGGCAGGAGAAATGGGGTAGGGGTTATACTAAAGGAACAATATGCCAAGAGTGTTTTAGACGTGAAGAGAGTGTCTGACCGAGTGATGTTTATGAAGCTCGAAATTGATGGTGTAATGATGAATGTTGTTAGTGCATATGCTCCTCAAGTTGGGTGTGCGATGGAAGAGAAAGAGAAATTTTGGAGTGAGTTGGATGAAGTTGTGGTGAGTGTACCCAAGGGTGAGAGACTAGTGATTGGAGCGGACTTTAATGGGCATGTTGGTGAAGTGAACAGAGGGATGAGGAAGTGATGGGTAGGTATGGTGTTAAGGAGAGGAATGCAGAAGGTCAGATGATTGTGGATTTTGAAAAGGATGGACATGGCTGTGGTGAATACGTATTTTAAGAAGAGGGTGGAGCATAGGGTGGCGTACACGCATAAGAGTGGAGGAAGATGCTCACAAGTTGATTATATACTATGTAGGAGGGCCAGTCTTAAGGAGATTGGAGACTGTAAAGTGGTGGCAGGTGAAAGTGTAGTTAAGCAGCATAGATTAGTGGTATGTAGAATGACGTTGGTGATCAAGAAGAGGAGGAGGAATGTGAAAGCTGTGCCAAGGATTAAATGGTGGAAGTTAAAAAGGGTGATTGTGAAGTGGAGTTTAGGGAAGAGTTAAGACAGGCACTGGGAGGCAGTGGAGAGTTACGAATAGCTGGGTAACTACAGCAGAACTAGTAAGGGTGACTGCTAGAAAGGTGCTTGGTGTGACATCTGGACAGAGGAAGGAGGACAAGGAGACCTGGTGGTGGAATGAGGAAGTACAGGAGAGTATACAGAGGAAGAGGCTGGCGAAGAAGAAGTGGGATTGTCAAAGAGATGAAGAAAGTAGACATGAGTATAAGGAGATGAGGGGCATGGCAAAGAGAGAGGTGGCAAAAGCTAAGGATAGGGCATATGGAGAGTTGTACGAGAGATTGGACACTAAAGAGGGAGAAAAGGACCTGTACCGATTAGCTAGACAGAGGGACAGAGCTGGGAAAGATGTGCAGCATGTAAGGGTGATAAAGGATAGTGAGGGAAAGGTACTCACAAGAGAGGAGAGTGTGTTGAGTAGATGGAAAGAGTATTTTGAGAGGCTGATGAATGAAGAGAATGAGAGAGAGAAGGTTGGATGATGTGGGGATAGTGAATCAGGAAGTGAAACAGATTAGCAAGGAGGAAGTAAGGGCAGCTATGAAGAGGATGAAGAATGGAAAGGCTGTTGGCCCAGATGACATACCAATGGAAGCATGGAGGTGCTTAGGAGAAATGGCAGTGGAATTTCTAACTAGATTGTTTAATGAAATTTTGGAAAGTCAGAGGATGCCTGAGGAGTGGAGAAAAAGTGTTTTGGTACCTATCTTTAAGAATAAGGGTGATGTGCAGAGCTGCAGTAACTACAGAGGGATAAAACTGATTAGTCACAGCTTGAAGTTATGGGAAAGAGTAGTGGAAGCAAGGTTAAGAAGGGAGGTGATGATTAGTGATCAGCAGTATGGTTTCATGCCAGGAAAGAGCACTACAGATGCAATGTTTGCTCTGAGAGTGTTGATGGAGAAATACAGAGAAGGTCAGAAGGAGTTGCATTGCGTCTTTGTAGACTTGGAGAAAGCATATGACAGGGTGCCTAGAGAAGAGTTGTGGTATTGTATGAGGAAGTCGGGAGTGGCAGAGAAGCACGTAAGAGTGGTACAGGATATGTACGAGGGTAGTGTGACAGTGGTGAGGACTGCAGTGGGAGTGACAGATCCGTTTAAGGTGGAGGTGGGATTACATCAAGGATCAGCTCTGAGTCCTTTCTTATTTGCAGTGGTGATGGACAGGTTGACAGATGAGATCAGACAGGAGGCCCGTGGACTATGATGTTTGCAGATGACATTGTGATCTGTAGTGAGAGTAGGAATCAGGTTGAGGAGACTCTGGAGAGGTGGAGATATGCTCTAGAGAGCAGAGGAATGAGGGTCAGCAGGGCTAAGACAGAATATATGTGTGTAAATGAGAGGGAGGGTAGAGGAATGGTGAGGATGCAGGGAGTAGAGTTGGTAAAGGTGGACGAGTTTAAGTACTTGGGATCAACAGTTCAGAGTAATGGTGAATGTGGAAGAGAGGTGAAGAAGAGAGTACAGGCAGGGTGGAATGGGTGGAGAAGAGTGTCAGGAGTGATTTGTGACAGACGGGTATCCGTAAGAGTGAAAGGGAAGGTCTACAAGAGTGTAGTGAGACCAGCTATGTTATATGGGTTGGAGACAGTGGCATTGACAAAAGGCAGGAGTCAGAGCTGGATGTGGCAGAGTTAAAGATGTTAAGATTTGCAATCGGTGTGACTAGGATGGATAGGATTAGGAATCGGTATATTAGAGGGTCAGCTCATGTTGGACAGTTTGGAGACAAAGCAAGAGAGACGAGATTGCGTTGGTTTGGACATGTGCTGAGGAGGGATGATGGGTATATTGGGAAAAAGATGCTAAGGATGGAGCTGCCAGGTAAGAGGAATAGAGGAAGGCCTAAGATAAGGTTTATGGACGTGGTGAGAGAGGACATGCAGGCAGTTGGTGTGACAGAGCAAGATGCAGAGGATAGGAAGAAATGGAAAGAGATGATCCGCTGTGGCGACCCCTAACGGGAAAAGCCGAAAGAGAATGATGACTTCCATGAATCCCATGCAGCACTTGAGTTATTAATTCATAGCCACACTATCTCTAACGCAATCAAGTCCAATTTCATGAGGAATAGAAGAAAATGAGCCCACCACATCCAATGCCATGAAGAAGCCTGTCTCCGAGAATGTCAGGTGACAATTTGCTCAAAAAATGCCAAATCTTTTAATAAATATTTAAAATGGTTAAAGGCTTAACCTTGCAGTCAAAAAACTACAAGACACAAAGGGAGATCATGCCAATGACATTTAGCATACCAAAGGTCCACATATCCATTACCGGTTTGTGCATTAAAACATATGAATATTAATTGTAGTTTCTCGTAATAAATCCTGTAACATAGTATTAATTTTGTAAGAAGATGCAATGATTTCTCTAAAGCCTACTACAGAGCAAGTGCCAGTGTTATTCAATAAATCCTATATCGTCAACTGTGCCCATCACTATACCACCCCCTCCCTTGTCTGGCTTCAGTAGCCAGCTGACAGAAAATTTTGTTTGAACTTCCATAGACAAATTAAGGGTGATATGCCTGTATTTCTTGTTTTTACCCCCACACCATTCTCAACTAGTCTCTCAAAACACGTTTAAAATCTGATGCAAACTCTTTCCAAGAAGAAAGTAAAAAACTTATCACATAGCCATTTTAGTATAAGACAATTATTGTAATACAAAACGACTAAATGTAACTCACAACCCACAGAATATAAAAACATAATGAAAAACATTAACTGTATAGCCTTTCCCTAACACAGCAGTGTTGTGAAAATGTATGTGTACCTAAACAGAAAACATATACAAACTATAAGCTGAAATTTATTTCCTTCTATTTATTTTTAGTGTTTCCTAGATTCCAGACTACAGTCTTGCCCTCATACTGGTGTATCTTGTCACAAAGTCTGAATTGCACCTTTCTGATAGCCATGCAGGGACATGATTTAACCAGTTCCACACACTAAACCCCAGCTTGTGGGAAACAGTTTAAAACTTTAATCAAGATATTAAAGGCCTGACAAAGCAAATGTTTAATTGCCTCAGATATGAAAATACAACCACAGTTCATAATTACAAAATTAAAAGTACCTTTCTGGGGCTGTTACTACCGTGGTTCACGTCACCATATCAGCAAGAAATGGATGACATAACGGAAAAAAATACAGTTTACTAGATGATGCAAACAAGATCTTTGCAACTCTTGGGCCAAAAATCTCTCAAAATAGAATTCAAGTAAGGCAGTAAAACACATGGCTAAAAACAATTTCTTTACCACTCAGGTGTTCGTGTATATGAACTGAGAAATACTGCATCTGACAGGTAGCAAAATGGCAAATGCTTCAAAAATTAAAGGGGGTGCTTTGTTCCATATACCCCTAACTATTCAGACTATACCAGCGTGTCCATCAATTATAAAATGAAGTTTCAAGGCATATCTTTCCACAGACTACCCCAAATCAATTTCCATCACCATTCTATACAAGGGGTGCTAAAGGATAGCACAGAAAAACGCCTAAAATATGTAAATATCCAAGTATTATACTCATGCTAAAAATATTAACACAGCGCAGCACAATAAACAGACTTGTCTGTCAATCCCCCCGAATGGAGTCAGCGTAAATCCCTCCCTTTTAACCAAACCGTGCTATCCTATGGTCTCTCAGAGGGTTTTTGGCAGAATTCAGTATGCCAAAATCCCACAATGTCCATCTCTTAGGCAGACCACCAATTCAGATATCCTACATAAGAGAGCCGGCTTTTCTTTACCATATTTTTCCAATTATCCCACCAAATGTACATTTTTGACAGGACTTCACATACAGATAATGCTGTCGGTCTTAAAGATCTGCAAACATAAAGCAACCAAATCTCACACCTTACCTTTTTTTTTTTTTTTTTTTAATGCTTACAAAAGAGGAAAAAAATGACAAAAGTATCCTGATATTTCCAAATCGCTCTACCAAAACAAAAACCTTTTATCAGAATTGGAATATTTACTTCCAGTGATCGTGCTGAATTTGCTGTACTCCCAACCACATCATCATCCTCATTCGGCTGCTCCTGTTAGGGGTCGCCACAGCAGATCTTCTGCTTCCATTTCTTCCTGTCCTCTGCATCATGCTCTTTCACACCAACCGCCCCCATGTCCTCTCTCACCACATCCATAAACCTTATCTTAGGCCTTCCTCTTTTCCTCTTACCTGGCAGCTCCATCCTTAGCATCCTTTTCCCAATATACCCAGCATCCCTCCTCAGCACATGTCCAAACCAACGCAATCTGGCCTCTCTTGCTTTGTCTCCAAATTGTCCAACCTGCGCTGACCCTCTAATATACCGATTCCTAATCCTGTCCATCCTAGTCACACCCAGTGCAAATCTTAACAACTTTAACTCTGCCACATCCAGCTCAGACTCCTGCCTTTTCGACAATGCTACCGTCTCCAACTCATATAACATAGCTAGTCTCACTACCCTCTTGTAGACCTTCCCTTTCACTCTTATTGGTACCCCTCTGTCACAAAACACTCCCGACACTCTTCTCCACCCATTCCACCCTGCCTGTACTCTCTTCTTCACCTCTCTTCCACACTCATCATTACTCTGAACTGTTGATCCCAAGTACTTAAACTCATCCACCTTTACCAGCTCTACTCCCTGCATCCTCACCATTCCTCTACCCTCCCTCTCATTTACACACATATATTCTGTTTTAGCCCTGCTGACCTTCATTCCTCTCCTCTCTAAAGCATATCTCCACCTCTCCAGGGTCTCCTCAACCTGGTCCCTACTCTCACTACATATCACAATGTCATCTGCAAACATCGTAGTCCACGGGGACTCCTGTCTAATCTCATCTGTCAACCTGTCCATCGCCACTGCAAATAAGAAAGGGCTCAGAGCTGGTCCTTGATGTAATCCCACCTCCACCTTAAACGTATCTGTCACTCCCACCGCAGTCCTCACACTACCCTTGTACATATCCTGTACCACTCTTACATACTTCTCTGCCACTCCCGACTTCTTCATACAATACCACAACTCCTCTCTAGGCACCCTGTCATATGCTTTCTCTAAGCCCACAAAGACACAATGCAACTCCTTCTGACCTTCTCTGTATTTCTCCAACAACACTCTCAGAGCAAATATTGCATCTGTAGTGCTCTTTCCTGGCATGAAACCATATTGCTGATCACCAATCATCACCTCCCTTCTTAACCTAGCTTCCACTACTCTTTCCCATAACTTCAAGCTGTGACTGATCAATTTTATCCCTCTGTAGTTACTGCAGCTCTGCACATCACCCTTATTCTTAAAGATACGTACCAAAACACTTTTTCCACTCCTCGGGCATCCTCTGATTTTCCAAAATTTCATTAAACAATCTGGTTAAAAATTCCACTGCCATTTCTCCTAAGCACCTCCATGCTTCCACTGGTATGTCATCTGGGCCAACAGCCTTTCCATTCTTCATCCTCTTCATAGCTGTCCTTACTTCCTCCTTGCTAATCTGCTTCACTTCCTGATTCACTATCCCCACATCATCCAACCTTCTCTCTCTCTCATTCTCTTCATTCATCAGCCCTTCAAAGTACTCTTTCCATCTACTCAACACACTCGCCTCACTTGTGAGTATATTTCCCTCAATGTCCTTTATCACCTTTACCTGCTGCACATCTTTCCCAGCTTTGTCCCTCTGTCTAGCCAATCGGTACAGGTCCTTTTCTCCCTCTTTAGTGTCCAATCTCTCGTACAACTCTCCATACGCCTTATCCTTAGCCTTCGCCACCTCTCTCTTTGCCATGCGCCTCATCTCCTTATACTCGTCTACTTTCTTCACCTCTTTGACAATCCCACTTCTTCGCCAGCCTCTTCCTCTGTATACTCTCCTGTACTTCCTCATTCCACCACCATGTCTCCTTGTCCTCCTTCCTCTGTCCAGATGTCACACCAAGCACCTTCCTAGCAGTCTCCCTTACTAGCTCTGCTGTAGTTACCCAGCTATTCGGTAATTCCTCATTGCCTCCCAGTGCCCGTCTTAACTCTTCCCTGAACTCCACCTCACAAATCACCCTTTTTTAAACTTCTACCATTTAATCCTTGGTACCACTTTCACACTCCTCCTCCACTTCTTGATCATCAACATCATCCTGCAGACCACCATTCTATGCTGCTTAACTACACTTTCCCCAGTCACCACTTTACAGTCTCCAATACTCCCAACCACAGAGATTTGTAAATTCACTTGTACAGACAACTCAAAAACCTACCACTGTCACTTTCTATGGAGAACATATTGGTTACTAGTGGATGGAAGCAACAAAGCTCTCAATGACTACTATCTACTCCCAAAGAAAAATCTGGAATGTGACTGAAATTGATCCATGATGGTTCAAGTCCACTACCCAAGTTAATTAATAAATAAAATGAAAAATGTCCTAACGCTGAGAAGACCGTTGTTGGGATCTGACAAAGCAGTCTCAAAGACAGACCCTATTAACTGCAGGAAATATGAACCTTACACAGGTTTCAAATCACACTTAAAAAAGTATCCTTTAGCAGCAAATTATTATTTTACGTTTGTTTACTGGGGTGGTCCGAATGGACAGAGCTGTCAGTTTTCAGTGGAGGCCCAGGGGAGAAAAGCTCCAGAACTGCTAACATACTATACATAAGAAATTTACATGAGCATTGTAGTTTACACATTCAGTTATAAAAATACAGCAGACAATAACATATGACTGCATAAGATATTTACATAAGCATAGTGGTTTAGACATGCAATTAAAAGTATAGCAAGTGGTAACATAAGATTGCTGTTCAAACAGTATGTTTAGTAGAGATAATCTTGAAGATGTACTGAAGATGACAAAAAAGGAAAACCTAAAAAAGGAGGAGAATATAGACACGTTCATATGAAGTGCACCGACATTTTAAGGGAAAGCTTTTCAACTTAGTCATAAGTAACGTGTGATAATATACAGTGCATCTGTGGGAGTTTTAAAGAGGAGGTTGGATAGTGGGTAGGGGAAAGGAGTTAGAATATGTCAGCTAGGTGCTAGGCAGTTGCATGTCCAGCAGCTGTTTAGGTAGGAAATAAACTGTTTTTTTGAAGATGGTTTTGTTATGTTGTAACCTGATTTGTAGTGGTAGGGAGTTCCAAGTCTTGGCAATGTTGCTAGAATACAGGGAGTCACTAGGGCTGTAATGGGTTTTGGAGATTGCAATTAGTGCCTTGTTAGTGGATCTGAGTTCTCGGTTACTGGAGTAGGGGGGTGATTAGGTCTTGTAAGGCTGGAGTTCTGTCAGGCTGGTACAGTATTTGGTGAGCTAGAATAAGTTGTTTTAGAGCAAAGGTGTTCATAGGTAAGTACTAGGCTATTGGCCCTAGGGCCTATATAAGTATAAGCCTGGCCAAAAGGTACCCTGACTTTCGCCACCCAAGAAAAATATTTTCCTGTGCCACTGTCGAGCAGAGCTACAGAAGTGATCCTGGGGTGAATTTCCTATCTCCCATCCAATCATCAAGATTTTTGTTGAAGAGTGCTAATGAGGAGCTTTGTTTGATATAGATAGGTAGTTTGTTCCAGAGTATGGGAAGTCTCTGGGACAGGAATCTATCCCTCCAGCATGTTCCGTTTAGGTCCCTAGAGCGTGTAGCTCGTAGGGATTGGGATTTCTTTAAGTGGAGCATGTCTAAAAGCTCTGGGTTTGACATAGCTTTCTGTGTTAGGCAAAGATCACCTCTGAGTAGGCGATATGCGACGGAGTAAAGCTGCAGTTTTTTGAGACGGTCTGCGTAGGGCATCTGTTTGAGGCCGGTAATCCTTTTTGTGAGGTATTTCTGCGGCCTTTCCAGTTGTTGCAGATGTCTTGTGAGGTACATACCAAAAGGGGCATTGTACTCTACAATGGGTCTAATGAGTGACGAGTAGAGGGGAACAATGATCTCTTTTTTCCTGGATGAGAAAACTTTTGTGATGAGGTGTGCCACATAGAAGGATTTCCTGACTACTGTGGTGATGTGATTATCAAAGGAGGGACTACTGTCCACCTGTGTCCCAAGGTCTCTTATCACACTTTCGGTGTTAAGTAGACTACCGCCTATGTGGTAGTTCATGGGTACAGAGTTTTTACCAAAGGGGATGACAATGCACTTTTTGGCATTGAGCTTGAGGCCATGGCTTTGACACCAGGCATCTGGCTCAGTGAGGCCCTTTTGTAGGATGTCCATATTTTTTGGAATTTTGATTATGGCTCCTAGTTTGCAGTCATCTGCAAACTTCATTAGCCAAAGACCTTCTGTGTTAGCCTGTACTTCAGAGAAGTAGATACCAGCCTGTACTTCAGAGAAGTAGATACCAAACAGGAGAGGACCCAGGACTGAACCCTGTGGTACTCCACTTGTCACTGGTCTGAAGTCAGATTTGGAGTTTGCTACTTTCACAGTGTGGGTTCTGTCCGTGAGCCAGTTGGCAACCCATCTTGTGACACAGGGATTTATACCTAGTTTAGTGAGTTTATCTATAGGGAGATATTACTGTCAATAATGACCCCTAGTAATTTGGTTTGTGTGACGGGGAGATAGGGGTATTATCTGATGCAGAAAGAGAACGGGGGAGTAGGTGCTGCTGCTTTGGAAGGATGGAAGAGCATAACGTGGGTCTGTTTAGGATTTAGTATTAGATGGGAGTTTGTAAGCCAGGTTGGATGTAAAGGCTTCTTGGGTCTTGATTTGAAGTTTTTAATTAATTAAAAGTTGAAGTTTTTAATAAATTAATGGAAATGTTCGAGATACACCGATTACAACTGCAAAACACCAAATTATAACTGCAAAACACCAAATGGCAACATGAGCAATTAAACCATTTTAAGTTAACTATTCTTAGAGCAACGACCTTGATAATAACCTATTAGTCTACAAATATAACTAACCGAGGCTTGTATGATGACACATATTACTGTAACTTACCAAGCTATCCAATGTAATATATTAATCACTGTAGTGGTTGTGGGCCTGGTTTGTGGCTGAACAGAGCCACTTGGCTAGTCCACCTACATAATTAACAACAGCCACAAACAGGAACGTATACATCTAAGTTATGATGAGGGAACTACCCTTACTTTGCAGAATAAAAGTTTAATACTCTGTGTGAGAGGGGACTGCCCTGCTTTACAGAAGCAGGGGGGGGGGGCATCACCCTTTCAGCTAATGGATTTAGATTTGCATTTCGCCATTACCAGCCTGATGGCCAGATGCAAACATCCAGGATCAGTGAATAAACAACCATATGCTTTACTAACATGGAAGTACGTAGCCAGCAGAATTATGTCGAAACCTGTATAAACACTTACAGAAATAGACACGTTACTATAATGCATCCCTCCCCTTAAGCTAAATACCCTTATGTATACTGAAATTAAATGACTTAAATCTACCATGTGCTGTACTGAAATTAAATGAATTAATCTACCGTGTGCTATACCATTTGTAACAGGAATACCACATGACATGTAATTATATAATACAGGTCCAAGTATACAGAAATAGTAATACAATAAAAAGATATCAAATTGCAGATGGCAGCTATGAAATGCAGTATTTGCTATCACTGCTAGAAGTCACTTCATATGAATGGATTTTTAATTGGCCACAAAAATCCTGTCACAGTTATCAGTAGATAGTGACATCATAGCAAGTTCAAAGTCACACGTGGTAAATGGTAGACATCAACTGCAACAGAATAGTCCATTACTGAAAATGAGCCATTTACTAATACAAACAGCACATGAAAAACAAAGGTCCATCTTTAGAAGAGTATTTTCATTTGACAATTTGGACACTTCATGGCTAAAACTGACACTTAGTGGCAACTTCTCAAATACATACTTGTTATGACATAAGAACAGTTCAGTTCTGGGTGGTGCCTTCTTACAATGTAGGATGTATGTACACCGTCTCAAATACATACTTGTTATGACATAAGAACAGTTCAGTTCTGGGTGGTGCCTTCTTACAATGTAGGATGTATGTACACTGGCAAGTATTTGGAACACACAAATTCTGCATTCCCTTAATTGCCCACTTGGATAAACAAACCTCTCTGTATCTCAGGGTAAAGTATACAGTTTCATATGTAAATATCAGGCTATTAGTCTATAGACTATTATAAGCCTAGTCAATATTCAGAGGGCAGAATTACACTCTGTACATTTATCTGTGAGGTTAAGACCTTAAATATTATGCCAGCTCTCCCCTTTAATTATTTTTCTTTGTATGTACTACTTTATTTTGTTTGTTATCTAATCCACAATGTGTTCTCTCCCCAGTTACATATATTCAGAGGTAAATACTAGGCTATCAGCCTGCAAACTACCCATGACGTATTCTATCCCCAGTTATATATTCATAGGTAAATACTAAGCTGTATTGCTGCATTGCCTAATCCATGATGTGTTCTCTCCTCAGTTATGTATTCATAGGCTATCAGTCTGCAAACTACCGCAAGTCTAGCCAATGATCTGAGGTTAGAATCAAACCCTGCATTTTTTATATGTTCTTACTTATCTGGGTCACTGCTGTGGCTTCTGCATATATAAATGAATCTGCTTCTCTAGCTAGTGGTATGCACACTATTCAGACTCCTTTTAGCTCGGTTCCCTCCTCCATTAGCCATAAGCTATCTGGTGTTCCTCCATTTTTTTTTAAATTTCTCCTAGCTCTAAACAATTACAGCCTCATATTAACTATTTTTAAAATGCAATGTGAAAGTCAATATACTTTATAAGGACACTGACCTGCTGTTCACTACTGTAGCAGATTGTTGAACCACAAGGCATACTAGACAGGACCAATTAAAAAAAAAATCTCTACTAGGGCTCTCTCCGCTCCCCTACCCCCAAATCCAATCCACCCTGCTATGCCTACATTTAAAGTTAACTAACCACTCTCACAATCTCAACCAACCAGTAACATTAGCTCTCCCCTTAACCAATTACAGTCCAACTTAATCAACTCCATTCCTAATATAAATGGTCTCTTCACAAATTAAAGCCAAAAACCCACATGAAACAATCCAAAGCAGAAACGCAAGCAACCTCCACCCTCCAACACAACCCAAATGACACAGAGCCCACAAACTCAGTGTGCCACTCAACCACAGCCCATAAGGAATAACATACCAAACACTCTAGTCTCAGGTGACTCTATAGTTAGGCACACTGATGTTCCACTCACCAGGCTAAACAAGGAGAAAGTTACTGTCAGCTGCCTGTCGGGTGCCAGGATCCGCTACATAACGCACGCACTCTGTTCATTCCACAACAAGTACAAATATGACTCTGTCATTGTCCATGTTGGTGTGAATGACCTGAAATGTACCTCCCTGGACTACATGAAAAGAAACATGGAGGAGCTCTCCAATCTTGTAGCACAGGCAGGTATGACCCTAGCCCTGAGTAGCATCCTGTTATCACCCAGAATACCACCACAGTACAAGGACAAAATGACAGACTTCAACAATTGGCTAAGCTTCTGGTGTCATTCTAAGGGAATCCAGTATCTGTCTGCCTGGGATGACATGACTGACAGACCACAATGCTTTGCCAGAGATGGCCTGCACCTGTCACCCTTGGGATTCCGGATACTGGCTACGGCTCTTGCCATCCCTATAATGCCTTTTTAGGCAAGGTTCAAATGACAAATTCACCACCGTAACAGGTACAAGCAAACAAAATCTGAGGGTAATGCTAGAAGTCTAAACCTCAAAATGCACTCACTCGAGGCACTCCTTAAAATAGAGAACATCGAAATCTGCGCAGTGAGAGACCTGGTTCAAGGCTCCAGAGAGCACCCCTGCATTACCAGGCCACCTAACCTGGACCGAAACATTAAAGACGGAGGAGTGTCCATATTCATTGCTCAACGTTTTCTGAAATTCATAAATTCCAATGCCTTGGATCAACTTATCCACCCCCCCACCAGGGGCAGCAATATCCTAAACCTTGTCATTAACAACATGGGCGACCTGTGTTCCACACCAGAGGTCAATTCCTCGTTGGTCAGATCAGACAAGCTAATCACCCTTGACTTCTACATCCCACCCCCAACCCCCCATTAGGGAAACCACCATAAAAAATTTCTCCAAAGCCAGCTTCACTCTTCTCAAGACAGAAGTGGCAAACTTCACGACACCCATGCAGACGGACAATGGAAGTACGACTGTTGAATCCTACACAAATGCACTTTACAAGCACTTGCACAAGTGCATGGATCCCCAACAGAACCAAGATGCTATCTTTCAAAAAAAGGAAGCCAATCTAGTGGTCCCCTGCCATAATCAAACTACAACAGAAGAAAAAAACTGTTGCAAAAAAGAGTAAAATCCCATAACTGGAGGAACTCCCTCAGTAAGAAGCTGAGATCCCTCATAAAATCCTCCAAAGCTAGCTACGAAAACAAAACCGCCATTGATTTTAAAGACAACCACAAAGCATTCTATAGCTATGTCACGAATCTCAATGGCAACACTCAGATCTGCTCCGAGTTACAGCACAATGGCACTAAATATACAGAACCAATTGATACTGCCAACATCCTGACAGATAGGTGGGGTGCCAGTTCGTTCTGTAGTTTGTGTACCATGTTCAATCATAGCCTCACCTCAGGCTTTGTGCCCACTGAATGGCGCACAGCAATGGTCATCCCACTCCACAAAGGGGGGGGCAGCACGGACCCCAGGAACTACCGCCCCATTAGCCTGACAAGCCTGGTCTACAAGGCCATGGAACTTATAAACAAAGACATTGGTAATCTCCAAACTCTGTACCTCACCCAGTTTGGGACTGTAAAAGGCATATCATGGTATCCTAAACCCTATGGACTTCTTTGAAGCAGTCACCAAAGCCACAGACGAGGGTAAGGTGGTTCACACAGCCTATCTAGATCTCGCCAAGGCTTTCGACACCATCCCCCACTATGGAATTATAGATAAACTCACTAAACTAGGTATAAATCCCTATGTCACAAGATGGGTTGCCAACTGGCTCACTGACAGAACCCACACTGTGAAAGTAGCAGACTCCAAATCCGACTTCAGACCAGTGACAAGTGGAGTACCACAGGGTTCAGTCTTGGGTCCTCTCCTGTTTGGTATCTACTTCTCTGAAATACAGGCTAACACAGGTCTTTTTGCTAATGAAGTTCACAGATGACTGCAAACTAGGAGACATAATCGAAACTCCTAAATAATGTGGACATCCTACAAAAGGGCCTCACCGAGACAGATGCCCGGTGTCAAAGCCATGGCCTCAAGCTAAATGCCAGAAAGTGCATTGTCATCCCCTTTGGTAAAAATTCTGTAGCCATAAACTACCACATAGGTGGTAGTCTACTTAAGACTGAAAGTATGATGAGACCTTGGGACACAGGTGGACAGTAGTCAGGAAATCCTTCTACGTGGCACACCTCATCACAAAAGGTAAAGAGGTCATTGTTCCCCTCTACTCATCACTCATTAAATCCATGAGTACAACGCCCTTTTGGTATGTACCTCACAAGACATCTACAACAACTGGAAAGGCTGCAGAAATACTTCACAAAGAGGATTACCGGCCACAAACAGATGCCCTACGTAGACCGCCTCAAAAAATTTCAGCTTTACTCCATTACATATTGCCTACTCAGAGGCGATCTCTGCCTAACATACAAACCTATGTCAAACCCAGAGCTGTTGGACATACTCCACTTAAAGAAATCCCAATCCCTCCGAGCTACATGCTCCAAGGACCTAAACCTTGTCACCACAATAAACAGAACATGCTAGAAGGATATATTCCTGTCCCAGAGACTTCCCATACTCAGGAACAAACTACCCATTTATATCAAACAAAGATCCTCATTAGCACTCTTCAAGAAAAATCTTGATGATTGGATGGGAAATAGGAAATTCACCCCGGGGATCATATCCATGGCTCTGCTTGACAAGGGCACAGGAAAATAATTTTCTTGGGTGGTGAAAGCCAGGGTACCTTTTTGGCTAGGCTTATATAGGCCCTAGGGCCAATAGCCTAGTATCTACCTATGAACACCTTTACAACCCATCATTTAGCTTTACATATTTACAAGAATAGGTTACCCATCCTCTAAAAGCCAGGCCCCATTTTCAGAAACTCTCAAATCCTCACAATTGCTTCTATATTGCATATTTATTTATTTTATTTTACATTCGTTGACAGGGATAGTCCGACTGGATACATGCCCATTTTCAGCGGAGGCCCTGGGAGAAAAGCTCCACACAAAAACAGAAAAGTGATGCATACAATACAGCAGACACACTGTTTATAGAGTCTCGGATGACAATGCACTTTCTGGCATTGAGCTTGAGGCCATGGCTTTGACACCGGGCATCTGTCTCGGTGAGGCCCTTTTGTAGGATGTCCACATTATTTAGGAGTTTCGATTATGTCTCCTAGTTTGCAGTCATCTGTGAACTTCATTAGCATTAGCATTAACATCAGGTGATGAGCATTATAAAAGTATGGGGCAACAAGGTACAAGATACAATTATAAAATCCGACATTAGCACAATTAGAATGCATAATACAATTGTGGTACAGCTCTTAAGTCATGGAGATGATGCTTGTGAGGATTGGAGCAAGGACATAGCCAGTGGGATTTAAAATATTTTTGAGACTTTCTTTGAATAGTACAAGTGAGTTTTTTAGAGTGAGGACAGCAGAATGTTGGTTCCAAGTTTTGCCAACCGAGTTGGAAAACATGGCGTCCCCAGCAGAGTGGTTTGATTTGAATGTTTGGACCATTAGTCTACTGGATGAGCGAAGTGGTTTGAGGTTACTATATGGGCTGATGATATTTTTGAGTGCTGGTGTATTATCTGGGTGGTAGAGTGCTTTATGAGCTACAATGAGCTGGTTAAACTGTAGTAGGGAAGGTAGTTCAAGACACCCTAGAAGATTTAGGTTGTGACAGTGGTGTGTCCTATAAGTGGAACCAGTGGCAAATCTAGCAATGTAGTTGTAACAGCAGGATAGTTTATTAAGTTCTACTTTGTGCAAGTTTGTGAGTAGAGGGGAGGTGTAGAGAAGGGTGGATAGGAGATGAAAACGGGCAATAGCAGTTCTTGCAAGAGGAGTGAGGAAAAGTTTGAGCTTGTAAAGGTAGCCATGTTTTTTGTTTATGGTTTGATTGGCATGCACATCAAATGTAAGGTTATTGTCTACTACAACTCCCAGGAGTTTGGTTTGGGCTTCAGGGGCGACAATGGTCCCATTTTTAGATATTATGGTGACGGTTGGACTTACGAGTGGGACTGAAAAGGAGTAGTTTAGTTTTAAGATCAGATAAAATTACATAAATTAATATTACATAAAACACACAAATAATTTTACCAGAATCTACATGCTAGCCATATACTCTGCCGTTCTCATTACTCTTATAACAGCCCATTGTACTTCCTATCATATCTATCCAAAAATCCCAATGTCGACACATACCACTCCCTTCCTATCCCCTGAACAAATCGCACCCAAAACTATCCTGATATCAGGCTTCATACATTATTCTCTCTCTCAAGCCTTCTTCATCCATCTCCATAAAATACAATAAAACTATGACAAAATTCCTAAGTCTGATTACACACACAGCATCTAAACTCATTTTTAGTGGCGATATACACCCAAACCCTGGACCCAAAACTAATGCAGCCTACTCCCCCTCCCAGCCCATCACTCAACAACAAAGTTGTTAAAACCTTCCCAGAAAAGGAGCTGATCTACCAATACTAAATATTAACATCAGAAGTATTAACAGGTACATGAATTACATGCCACCATTGGTCTTACTCACCTGATATTGCTTTAATAACAGAATCATGGCTAAACCATACATTATCAATAATGAAATATTACCTCCGGGATACAATATCCTTAGGTTAGACAAGAAAAACAAAAAAAAGAGGAAGCAGCATAGCCATTCTGTTCAAAAATAACTTCAATGTGGTATCCACTAATCAAAGCTTCCCCGACTTCAATACTGCAGAAATAATGTTTACAAAACTATTAACTAACTCTAGAACATTTAAATATAGCTGGTGCCTACATCCCCCAGCAACAACCTCTCCACTGTAGAACAAATTCTCTAGTGGACAAACTCCCTACCACAAGAAACAATCAGATGACCTTTTGTGTGTCACAGGTGTACCAGTCATACAAATCTTAATGGCTTCTCCCAAATAATTCAGTTTCCGACTAGGATTGACAAAATATCCAAGAGACAAGTCCATCCTGCAATGGATTCTAACTAACAGACCCAGTCCGTCTTTACACTCCAGCTATCTCACAGACACCCTTAGCGGCCATCACCCAACCTATCTGGTCAGAGAGCATGTCAATCCAATGAAACCTAACACTTACCACCAAATTTGTAATAAAATAAAATTTCCCCCCAAAGACTTCATATCCACCCTTAAACACTGTAACAGGGGTCACCACTCACAATCCTCCCTCTACAGAAACACAGATTTTTTTTTAATTTTAATTCCACCTTCCTTATCAAGGACAATCTTGCTTCTCCATGGACTGTAAGAATAAAATCCAACTTTGCACCTTGATTAACCAAGGAAACAAGATCACAACTAAAAATGAGATAAGGCATGGGAAATGTGGCACACTAACAAAACCTCAGCAAATAAAACAGGCTGATCTAGAATTAAGAAACAAAGCCAAAAAATAAGTCAAACAACAAAATAAATCATTACATGGTCAAGCAAAACATCAAAATAACCCTCAAAAGTTTTGGTCAGCAATAAAAAAAAAAAATCCTACAACCAGGTCAAGCTAGTACACCTTCCCAATCTACTAACAATACTAAAGACAGCTTTTAAATACAATTTAATAAATATTTCACAGACACCATCTTAGCAGTTACAAATGGCAACTGCTCTACAACTCCACCACCCCACTTAGCAACAAATCAGTACAGCAATACCTTTACCTTCCAACCTGTCCCTACAGAAACTATAAAAAAAACAACCTAAACAAGCTTAAGCCAACAACCGTAGCAGCTAATCATCTACCTGCCGAATATCTCAATGTCTATGCTGAAGCCATCTCATATCCTGTTATTCATCCGTATTAAATTGATCCATCTCCAAACAATGCCAACTAATTTTGAAAATATCACATCATCCCACTGCATAAAGCTGCTACCTCAGCAGAACTACCCAACTATCACTTGCAATACCTTTACCTTCCAACCTGTCCCTACAGAAACTATAAAAAAACAACCTAAACAAGCTTAAGCCAACAACTGTAGCAGCTAATCATCTACCTGCCGAATATCTCAATGTCTATGCTGAAGCCATCTCATATCCTGTTATTCATCCGTATTAAATTGATCCATCTCCAAACAATGCCAACTAATTTTGAAAATATCACATCATCCCACTGCATAAAGCTGCTACCTCAGCAGAACTACCCAACTATCACTTTAGAACAATCTTATCACCTTTATCTAAAATTTAGAGAGATATATTCAATCTCATCTACTAAACTCTCTCTTAACTAACAAATCGGCATGGATTCTGCCCCAAACATAGCACTACTAGTGATCTGATGTCCTTTACTAAAACCGTTAAATCAGCACAGAAATGACGACAAACTAGCATTCTCCATCTTTTACAACCTATCCAAAGATTTTGACACTAACAAACTCATAACAGCTCTTTCAGATTTTAAATTTAACCACTCTGCAATAGCATGGTTCCAGGATTATCTGGCCAGTCAAAAAGCAAGCTGTAAAATGGCAACATAATCTCTGTCCTCTTCAGTGAGTCACTCTGGTAGTTGCCCAGGGTTCTGGGTTCTACGCTTCACCCCATTTACTAACAATCGTTATACTTCTACCTTGCAGGCACCCCTCGTCCAGTACACGGATGACTCAACTCTTATTCGTGCTGCTCCCACACTTCAACTCCAACTTATAAACCAGCAATCCTTCACCACAGTAGAATCTTGGCTAACTAATGCTCAGCTCATACTTACTCCAACAAGACTAAGCTAATGCTTTTTCAACCCACAAGAGCCACCCCCCCCCCATCCGTTAACATCTCATCAACAAATATGATCACAGGAGTTTACTAGGCTATCGATCTGCAGGTCATTTCAAGCAAACCCGTTTCATCCCAATGTAATACCATAGACACTCTAGTCAATACCCAGGATTGTACTTAGTAATGATAGCCCATGTGAAGGAGGGTTGTGGGCACTATCCCTGGTAAAAATTTACCATGCTCCATCCACTCATCCAGGTTCATTCTGAACAGTGTCATAGAGGTGCTCCATTTCACATGAACTATAGCCTACTCCAAATATGCTGCAGTTTTACTATGTGCAGCAAATTCATTAGGTTTGGGTCTGAGATTGCTCTGTAGGCCAGGCATAAGTCTCTCCTAAGCAGTCTATACGATACAGACTATAATGTCAGGGACTACAGCACATGCCTTACACAGACAAACTAAAGTCCCTTGATCTTCTTTGTTAGAAACCACCAAAGTCTTTCCAATTGCTGCAGGTGCTTTGTACGGTACATGCCAAAACAGGAGTTATACTCAATTATGGGCCTGATTAGTGATGAGTACACAGGGATTATAACCTCCTTTGCTGTAGAGGCAATGCCTTTTACTAATCAAGTGTGCTACGCAGAAAGTCTTCCTTACTACAGTAGACACACAGCGGTCAAAGTTAAGGTCAAGTCAACTCGCGACCTCGGATCCCTCACCACTTCATAGATACTTAGGGTATTGTTGTTGATTTGATAGTGTGAAGGGACATTGCAAAGCAATGCATAATCATTCCCTTTAGCAAAAACATTCAGTTTGAGACCATGACTAAGGCACCAATCATTGGTCTGCATAAGACCCTCCTGAAGTATACAGACATAATTTGGGGCTTCAGTAATTGCACCTAGTTTGCATTCATCCGCATAATTGGCCAGCCATGACCCCTTAGTTTTGGCCTGAACTTCTGAGAAGTATATACCAAACAGTATGGGGCCCAGCACTGACCCTTGTGGCACCTTGCTGGTGACAGGTCTGCTGGTTGATGTGGAGTCACCCACTTTGATAGTGTACATCCGGTTTGTGAGCCAGCCGACAACCCATCTTAGAAAAACTGAAATGTAAACATTTATCAATTATGCCCGAGTGTATGACTGTGTCAAAATCCTTTGCCAAATCGAGGTATGCTGTGTGCACTGATTTGCCCTCGTCAATGGCCCTGATCACATTTTTTGAAGAACTCCACCAAATTTAACTTGCAGGATCTGCCCTTGACGAAGCCAAATTGGGTTGGATCCAGGGTTTGGAGGTCACTTATGTCTTTACTAAGGAGGTCCATAAGGATACATTCCATGGCCTTACAAATGAGGCTGGTGAGACATATGGGTCTATAATTCCCCAGGTCTATTCCTAGGTCACCTTTGTGGAGGAGAATAACTGTTGCTATTCTCCATTCCACAGAAACAAAGCCTGTGGTTAGGCTATGACTGAATAGGGTACTTAATGGTGATGACAGTTCAAGTTTTAGCTTGTTTCGAAGACACCGTGGGTTGCCGTCTAGTCTCACAGAGGCTGTGTTTTTCACGTCGGACAAGGCTTTAATGACCTGCTCTTCAAATATGTAGGGTGGGGAGGGGATTGGGGGCAATGTTCATTATAAGTTTGGAGGGGATAAGGGATTGAAATTTTCACCAAATCTACCACTAGCAGGTTTGCTATCTCTGCAGGGTCACTGTGCGAGACACCATTGGTCACAAGTTCAGCACATGCTGGGTCCTACCTTTTAGGCTACGTATGTAACTGTAAAAGGCCTTATGGTTATCCTTGGATGTGCTTGCTCAGTTTTTCTCAAACAGGCCCTTAGAAGATTAGACAAGTTGTCTTATTTGCTTGTTGAGGCTAAGGAGGGTGCTTTTCCATCGTTGGTGTCTCGCCTTTGTTTTCTTGGACAGGCAGCAACATTTTGCATTTATTGTAAAGTTTGTTGATGCTGGATGTCCACCATGGCAGCTTGTTTTTACTTGGGGCTCTAGCTTTGATTCTTTCTGGTACAGCTGAGTATATACACTTATGCAAGTGACTGTACAGGGATTTAGTGTAAGCTTCAGTGTAGTGCAGTTACCACTTCCAGCTGGGGGTGGGGCTCAGAATGTATTTATACCTTCCCCTAGGAGAGTATAGTTTGCCTTGATGAAGTTTTTTAGTCTGACTTCACCCTTTTTGAGTTCTGGTGTTAATGCCAGCTCAAAGGTGACTGATTTGTGGTCAGATTTAACTGAGGGTCGGGCAGTTGCGGTAGTGCATCTATTTGTCATGTTAGTGAAGACCAGGTAAAGTATGTTTGTTCCTCTTGTCGTGGTTTGAACAATTGCTTCCAGCGCATTTGAGTTAAAAGTTGAGGAACTTTTGCGCTAGTGAGGCAGGGCTAGAGTAGGTTTCCCAGTTGATGGTGGAATAATTGAAATCCCCCATAACCAGAGTGCTGGGCAATATTTGGACTCTAGTCTGGTCAATTAGACTTCATGCGTATCATGACCCATGGATGGGGATCTACAACTGGCTATGACTTGAATGGAGGTCTTACCCACAGTAACCTGAACTTGGAGTAACTCCATGGAGTTGTCCAATCTAACTAGACACCACCTCCTTTGGTTCTCACGTTTGTTTTGCGGTCTAAAGGTGTGGAAGGCACTGAATCCTTGCAAAGCCGGGGTACTTTCTGAGGACTTGAACCAGGTTTCTTTGACTGCAAATCTTCTAGTAACAGAAATACTTCCAGGAAACCTCCTAGCATTTAAGAGCACAACCCTTAATTTGTTATGATTGACAAATTTCACGTCGGTAAGTTTGTTTTCAAGACCTTGCCTTAAAAAAGGCACTATGGGCGATTTTAGAGCCTCTACCAGTAGCCGAAAGACTAGTGGTGCCAGGTGCAAATCTTCTCTGGCAAATCAGCAAGGTTTATCGACAATGGCCTCCCAGGCTAACAGAAACTGGATCTCCTTTGAATGACAGCAAAAACTAAGTCAGTTATTGAAATCAACAATTTTTTGTTTATAGTGTGGCATCATTCTAAGTTGAGGGTAGTATGCTGCTCAAGGCTAGGGACATACCTGCCTGGGACACGTACTCAGAAAGCTCAATCATGTGTCTCTTCATATAGTCCACTGAGATGCATCTCAGGTCATTCACTCCAACATTAACTATGATGGAGTTATAATAATATTTGTCGCTGGGACACCTGAATGCATGCATGATCTGACAAACCCTGGCACCGGATAAGCAGCTGCGACTTTCTCCTTGTCTAAACTGGTGAGGAGAACATTCACGTGTTTCACTATGGAGCCTCCAATGGACAAGAAAATTTGTTATTTTGAGTGTTATGCCTTATGGGCTTGGTAGGTGAGACACTGGTGTTGCTGTGTGTCATGGGTGCAATGGGAACTGTGTTTGTTGCAGCAGTTTTGTGTTTTGGAGCTCTCTGGTGTTTCGGTAATTTTTTTGAGACAACCTCCATGTATGTTTTTTGTGTTTGATGCGTACTATGTACATCAGTAGTGGTACTATCTGCATGAGTAGTGGTGGGCGATTTGACAATCTCTTCAGTGTTACTGTTTCAAGTGTGAGAGCACAAGATTCAAGATTTTTGGTGTAGATACATCTCTCGCACTCTGTACTAGAATGTGTTATTAACAGAGGATTGTCAGTGTACATGAGGCAATTGCTACACTGCCACAGGAGACCAAAGTCAATAAGGTTGGCAGGAGAAAGAAGGGTAGTCCAACAGTGCACAAGGTTAGGTTGAAGAACTGTTACCAGAAAGGAGGGCTTTTCAGGATTGCTCAAGGAGGTGCTCAGTAGATGGATATTTCTGCCGGGGAGGGTTTGCTGGCAGTTTAATAGGTCACAGCTCACTAACATTAGTTCTTAGACTGGAAAGATACTAAAGGATGAGGACTACACTAACATGCTACAGCTGTAGCAATGGGAAAAATGGTCGAAGTTACCTGGCCGGCTATGGAGCAAAATTGTGTGGCTGTGCGTGACACGCAAACAAGCAGAAACCCGCTTAAATGCAGGGTTTAAATACCGGAAGATAAAAAACTTTAAAAATGCTCAAAAGGACCAATGAGGGTGCTTAGTCCAAGCCCTAGAACAACCGCCCTTCACCAGACATGTTCCAATCAGCACACTTCTCTCACTAGAGTGAAGGGCCCTTTCCAATCAAAGATGGTCTGGAAAATGTGCTCATGACAGACAGACACTACAAGCAGACCCAGATGCAGCAAACCTGTACCTTGACTATGCTACTAGCTACACAAATTTAGGCAGGAAACACTAAAGAAATGTTTAACACAACAGAAAAATAGCAGTGAGACACTAAAAATGTTTTAAAACAGCAAGGAGACTCTAAAGAACGAGTTAAATAATGGATTTGTTTGCTGTTTAAAAAACCCTGCTTGGCAGGAAAAAGAACAAGTAGAACAGATTGCTTTACAAACAGTGAAAGGTACCAGCAATCATTTAAAATAAAACCGTGAAAATAGCAAAGTGCGCTTTGCAAACAGTGAAAAACAGCAATGAAATACAATTTAACAGGCATAGTAAGGCAGACAGTTGCAGTACAACAGTGCAGTTTAGTACACAGTATTAAAATACAGTAGTAAACTAGGCAGCAGACAATAACTAGTATAATCAAGTAAAAAACAGGCAACTTATGTTTTTTGGGAAGCTCAGAAGCCGTCTGGTATCTCAACTCCGAGTTGTGGCTGGTAGCCCATCTCAATTCAGCTCAGTATAAACAAGCAGAAACCCGCTCAAATGCACGGCTTAAACACCAGAAGCTAAAAATACAATTCTCTCACCAGTATTTCATACCAAACACCTTGGTGTAATCATGGACAGCAACAGGAAATTTGACATACACATAGACCAGTCAAAGTTAGTTCACAAAAAACTTGGCTTTTTATATAGACATAAAAATTTCTAGCAAAAAACAATACAAAAGCCACCATTGTTAGAACTCACCTCATCTCTACCCTCCTCTATGCATCTCCCATACTAGCAAACGTAAAGAAATGAGACTTCCAAACTCAACACCTGCTACAATAAAACTGCTAAGTTTGCCATAGAATCTACTTATAATTCACATCATTGTCTAGCAAAAACTCATTGGTTAGAGCTGCCCAGTCTAATAGCATATAGCCAACTGACCATGGCCCAGCGATTACTCTAGCAACCAGACAAAACACCTGCCCTTCTTAACCTCCTCCAACCCTACTCTACTAATCGTGTCGTGCATTCCAGTAACAAATCTTTATTAAAGTTATCTAAAACTAACAACACAGCTGGAGAATTCAACTACATACCAAAACTCTGGAATTCTCTGCCCCTAAAGATAAAAACTACAATTAGCATTACACAATTCAAAAATATTATTAAACATATTTAGCTAATACACGGATATGCTCTTGTACTAACCCAGAATAAGAAAAGTCATCTCTAAGCAGCTTGCCCCCCCTTAGGAATTGCTATATACAACTGTACATCTTATTTGTTCTGTACTTTTTACTCTGGCCACACAAAATCACTTAAGCAACTGGCCTCCTGAGAAGCAATTTCGTATTACTTTTCACTGTGTTTTGGCTATTTTACTGTAAATATAATGTACTGCAATGACTGCATACTGCAAAAACATTACACTGCCAATGATTGTGTGTGTGTGTGTGTGTGTGTGTGTGTGTGTGTGTGTGTGTGTTCTAGATCTTTGTTCAGTCAATTATTTGTGTGTGTGTGTGTATATATATATATATATATATATATATATATATATATATATATATTACACACACACATATACAGATAGACACACATGTTAATCACTGTCCAAGCAGTCTAACTGTTTTAAATTCTCTATGTATTAATGTGGAGCTTTTCTCCCCAGGCCTCCACTAAAAAAGGACAGGTTGTCCAGTCAGACTTTCCTGGTAAACAAATATAAAATAAATAAAATACCTTAAATGCACCATCATTAGCCAGATTAAGAAAATCTAACAACTTGCACATTCTTACAGTTAAGCCAGGAGCAATGCAATAATGGTTCAACTATATCCAACATATTGCCAGGTTATCAACATTCCAGATGTTAGTAAAAGTAATGTGACGCTTTCCAGATGTTACAAGTAATGTGACGCTTTCATTCATATTACTCTCATTTTGGCATTGTCTGTTTAGGTGTGGTTTTATATTACACTATTTTTGCTCCATTTTCACACCATTTTCACAAAATACATTTTGGCAGTTGTTGTCCAAATACTATCAAATCTGAAAGCAAAGCTAAAATGAAGCTTTCCAGTAATTTGCACAGTAAACTGGACATAACCTTATAAAGAGTTGAGCTCTACCGCAAATGCTACAATCCCTAACAAATTGTTTTGGCTTCCTCAAAAGAAGTCAGATTTGCTTTACTAACTGGATATCCAGATACAAACACACAGGAGTCAGGAGAGTTAATAACAATACACTTTTGCTATCATGTCAACAACTGAAGTAGTCAGCAAATCATATAATAACAGACACTAACACCCACTCTAAAAAGCACACTGCACTAGACGGTGACAAACACACTCTTAAAGGGAAACAGCGTTCACCCTCTACGCTAAATACCGGACAGATTACATGTTTTATCCCCAATATTAACATCAGCCATATTTTTAATTTTTAGGGAGACAGCCAATACTGGATAGATTAAATCAGTGTTCTCAATGTACAATTTAAAGATGAATCGTAAAAACATAGGGGTTTTCTCTGATGTTAAAACAAAATATTTTTCATTTACGTTAATAAAATTGTATTTTCCTTAAATAACTTCTGACCTTTATCATACACCGTTATTACGCATGCCCGAAAAACTGTTTTCAAACCAGCATGCACAGTCCAGATTAATGTAGAGTGAAAAAAATATACTGCATACCGGGAGACGTTTCTAGTCCTTAAAATGACTGTTTTTATGCGCCCCTTCCTAACGTGAGTATCATATACTTTATAACAGCATCAGAACTCTAAGTCTCATATACGTCCATTTTTTCTACCAAATGCAAGCTCCAACGGCACTGGGAACAAGTTGATGACGTAAAATAGAGTGAAACGAGCCTATTTCCGGGTTTGTTGAAGCGTCTGTCATGCAGTGGTATGGGGGAACTTTCTTTCCTAACTAGGGTTACCATCTGTCCCACTTTGCGAGGGACAGTCCCTCTTTGGGCAGTTGTGTCCTGAGAAAAAAATGTAAAAATGGCAAATGTCCTGAGATTTTAGGACAAAATTATTTCCTATATTTTATGTAATAGTTGCATAAAACAGTTATTCTGTATCTAAAATACCTAAATGTTATAAGAAACACAATAAGCAACTAAAATGCTACAAGAATAAGCTTTTATTTAGGCAAAAAAAGATAAGTTCTAACCTTTGTACTGACTAGGGTTGCTACCTTTTCAAATGGCCAAAGTGGGACATTTTCGGGACAAACATCAGATTTTACAGGCCGACACATACCCACGGTCAGTACAAACAATAGAACTTAACTTTTTTGCCTACATAATAGCTTATTCTTGTAGCATTTTAGTTGCTTATTCTGTTTTTTATAACATTTAGGTATTTTAGATACAGAATAACTGTTTTATGCAACTATTACATACAATATAGGACATAATTATGTCCTACAATCTCAGGACATTTGCCATTTTATTATTTTTTGTCAGGACACAACTGCCCAAAGAGGGACTGTCCCTCGCAAAGTGGGACAGGTGGTAATCTTAGTACTGACCATGGGTATGTGTCGCCTGTAAAATCTGATGTTTGTACCAAAAATTTCCCACTTTGGCCATTTGAAAAGGTGGCAACCCTATTCCTAACCCCATTCCCACCCATGTAAGTTGGTCAAAGATTTTAAATATTTATCGTATAAATTTAGAAAGTTGCTGGAATAACAGTTTTTACTTTAGCATGTATTTTCTGAAATATATGAAGTCTGAAACTTAAATGTCTGTCATTATTAAGTGACTTCAGTCCTCAATGATTTAACAGAAAAACATGTCTCGTGAAAAAAAGACCACCATTATGAGGCAAAAAATGGACAGCTTAGAGACAAAATGTCAAGAACCAGCAGTCAAGGCCAACCATGTCGTAAGGTCTTTCAAGCTGCTGTAGAAAATATATCAGGGTTTCGTAGCAGAGAACCATCAACAGTGTAGCTGACTTGATAACAATGATGGTACTTGACGAAAAGGTATTGGATTATAATTAGCAAAGTGCCATTCCTGAATGGTAATTTAAGAACTCTTGTTTTGTCAAGTTTCTAAACAGCTGGTACTAATACTTAAAAGATGTCCCTGAGTTTGATGTTGAGAGGCTGAGGGTTATGGGTGTGAATAACGCTAGCAGGTTTATTTATTTGGACATCCAAGAACAAGGTGACCATTTTGTTACAGGACCTAAACTGGGACACTTGAGGGCCAGTCCTGGAAGCCAGGTCTGCAATCCCATTCTCTATGCCACCATGGGAGTGGAGATAGAGCTGCCATGTCATCTCATACCGGGGGCCTGCAGGTTGGCATCCCATCCTTCACCCGGCACTGTGGGGATGCCCCTCTGTGAATGGCACCACCCAGGAGGCCACATGCCAGGAGGCTCAAAGTGATGCACATTCATCGGCAATTGGTGGGGGAGAGAGGATGATTTGTGTCGCAAAAAAGTGCAGAGATGGGGAGACCTAGGGCCATTCCCCTGTGAGTTTGAAAGCCCTAGGTGGAAGGCAAAGGAGAGAACTGGTTCACAGGTGTGCACTTGGCTAATGGCCCTGGAGCCTTTACAAGCCTAGCCCATAGGATTACCCTGGCATCGTGCCACCCAACCTTAGTTTGTAGTGCCTCTGTCGAGTAGAGCCACTGGAGTGATCCCCAGCGTGAATTTTCTATTTCCCATCCACTCATCAAGACTTCTCTTGAAGAGGGCCAGTGAGGTGCTCTGCTTGACATGTATGGGAAGTCTGTTCCATAGCATGGGCAGTCTCTGGGTTATGAACCTGTCCCTCCAGCATGTTCTGTTCATTGTGGTAATGAGGTTGAGGTCTCTGAGGCATGCGGTGAGGAGGGATTGGGATTTCTTTAGATGTAGCATTTCTAACAGAGCTGGGTCAGGCATGGCTTTGTAAGTCAAGCAGAGATCGCTTCTTTGTAGGCGATATGAGACAGAGAATAGTTGGAGTTTTTGAAGTCTGTCCATATAGGACAAGTGTTTAAGGCCTAGGATCCTCTTTGTGAAGTACTTTTGCGGCCTCTCCTGTTGTTGCAGGTGTCTAGTGAGGTACATGCCAAATGGGGCATTGTACTTGATGATTGGCCTAATGAGGGAAGAGTAGAGGAAGACAATGGCTGCTTTCTTCCTGGATGCAAAGCCCTTAGTAATGAGATGTGCCACATAGAAGGACTTTCGGACCACAGTGGCAACGTGGTGGTCAAAAGACAGGTTGCTGTCAACCTGTGTTCCCAGATCTCTTATAACGCCTTCTGTGTTCAGTGGACTACCATCAATGTGGTAATTCAAGGGAAATGGGTTTTTCCCAAAGGGGATGAAGACACATTTTTTGGCATTGAACTTAAGGCCATGGTTCTGACACCAGTAGTTGGTCTCATTGAGGCCTTTCTGCAGGATGTCAACATCACTTGGGGAGTTAATAATAGCTCCCAACTTGCAATCATCTGCGAACTTTGTCTGCCAGAGTCTCTTCATGTTGGCCTGGACTTCAGAGAAGTAGATACCAAACAGGAGAGGACCCATGACTGAACCATGTTGGACTCCACTCGTGACAGGTCGGCAGTCTGACTTGAAGTCAGCTACTTTCACACTGTGGGTTCTATCTGTGAGCCAGTTTGCAACCCACTTAGTGATATAGGGGTTGATGCCAAGCTTAGTAAGTTTTTCTATGATTCCTGAGTAAGGAATGGTATCAAAGGCCTTGGCCAGATCAAGGTAGGCTGTATGAACCACCTTACCTTCATCCACAGCTCTGGTGACTTACTCAAAGAAGTCAACCAAGTTGAGCAGGCATAATCTACCCTTTACAAAACCAAACTGTGTAGGATCCAGAGTTTGGAGATTCCCTATATCCTTGTTTATTAGGTCCATGGTGATGCATTTCATAGCTTTGCATATCAGACTCATCAGTCTAATGGGGCGATAGTTCCCGGGGTCTGTAGTCGCTCCTCCTTTGTGGAGAGAGATGACTGCACCATTCTGTAGGGACAAAGCCTGAGGTGAGGCTGTGATGGAACAGGGCACACAGGTGAGGTGCCAGTTCACTCTGTTGTTCATGTAGAACACAGCCAGGGATACTGTCAGGTCCCATAGAAGCTGTATTCTCGGCCTTAGACAGTGCTGTTTTAACCTGTGCAGCAGTAATACTGGGCGTCTGGCAATCTACTGGTATAGTGATTGGTCCCTTGGGGGGGGGGGGGTAAAGTTAGCACTAAATCTGTCCACCAGTATATTTGCAATATCTGTTGGCCCGGTATAGGACGTACCATTGTGCAGTAGCTCAGAGCAAATCTGGATCTTGCCATGGAGATTCTTTACATAACTATAGAAGGCCTTGTGGTTGTCTTTACTATCTGCTGCAATTCTGTTTTCATAGCTAGCTTTAGAGGATTTGATGAGGGATCTCAACCTTTTGTTGAGGCTGATAAGGGAGTTTTTGCAGTCTTGGGATTCACCTTATTCCATATCAGTTTCCTTCTTCTGTTGTAGAGTTTGTTTATTGCAGGGGACCACCAGATTGGCTTCCTTTTTTTTGAGGAGAGTGTCTTAGTTGTATTGGGTATGGCGAGAACCATGCATTTATGTACATGTTTGTACAGTGCATTGGTGTATGATTTGGCGGTCATGCAACTCTTCTCCATTTGCATGGGTGCCGTGAAGTTAGCCACCTCTGTTTCTAGGAGCCCAAAGTTAGCTTTGGAGAAGTTTTTCATGGTGGTTACCTTTGTTGGGGGGGGGGGATGTGGATTTCCAAGGTGATTGGCTTGTGATCGGATATAACCAGGGAGGAGTTG
Organism: Protopterus annectens; assembly: GCF_019279795.1. NCBI lineage: Eukaryota > Metazoa > Chordata > Ceratodontiformes > Protopteridae > Protopterus > Protopterus annectens. Next base: position 1,728,923,805 of record NC_056729.1, on the reverse strand, counting down.
ACTATTGGTGTAAAGCAACAGTTGCCCATGTTAGTAATGACCAGATCAAGGATGTTGCTACCTCTAGTGGGGGTAAGAACGAGCTGGTCCAGGGCATTGGAATTAATGAATTCCAGAAAGCATTGGGCAAGTGTATTGGTACATGAGTAGTTTTCCCAGTTAATGGAGGGGTAGTGGTGTCACAGAAGTCTGGATGAGGGACTGTCTGAGGCTTCACAGCCCAGTAGAGTTCAATGAGGCTGGGAAGATCCCTTGAGAGGCTCCAAGAGCATGCGTGACACTGCCTGATTTGGCAGCAGTCAGGAGATAAGTAACCCTTGGAAAAGAGCTCTCTCTCCTGGGTAGAAGTAGAAGCCTGAGAGGGGGTCCGTCCCAATGGAAGTCTGGAAGGGAGAGAGAGGTGTAAAGTGACTGGGACAATACAGCTCCCGCCTGGGTGAGGGAGTCTGGACAATGCCCCCTCTGGGACAGAGGTCTGGAAGGGGGAGAGAGGCAAATAGTGGCAAGGGGCAAGCTCCTGTCTGGGTGAGGGGGGGTCAGGCAGAGCTCCCCACAATGGAAGTCCTTAAGGGAGCGCGGCGGACAGCAGCAGGGCCCGGAGAGCTCCTGCCTGGGTGAGTGGGATCAGGCAGAGCTTCCCATGATGGAAGTCCTTCAAGAAGCGCCAGGGCAGATGGCATAGGGGCCTAGAGAGCTCCTGTCAGGGTGAAGGCATCCAACTTCACCCCATAACTGATGCCATCCTTGAAAAATCTCAAAGTCCGCAGAGCTGCTCTGGATGGGAAAGCTGAGGGAATCTGAAGCCTTCATGAGAGTGGATCTGCCCTTCAGCAGCCAAGGGGAGTTCTGGAGAGCAGACGGGATGGGAAGGAAGCTCCCCTGAGAGGGTCCAAGGGCATGAGCGATTCGGCACGATTTGCAGTCTTCAGGAGACATGGAGGCAGTGGAGTCCCCCAACATGGGGGGCTACAGCCAGGGAAGGTCTCTTGGCCAGGTCGAAGGGAAGGCCTGTAGGGGTTGGCCCTGACAGAAGTCAGTAAGGGAGGGCCAGGAAGGTGGATGCAGGGCCTGGAGAGCTCCTGCCTGGTTGAGTGGTGCAGGCAGAGCCACCCCCTATGGCAGAAGTCCTTGAGGGAGTGACTGGCAGGTGGCAGCAGGGCCTAGAAGGCTCCTGTCAGGGCAAAGGCCTCCGACCTTACCTCATACCCAATGGCATGCCACAAAAATCGCAAAGTCCCCAGAGCTGCTCAGGATAAGAAAGCAGGTGGACTGGCCACCCTGGGAAGCCAGGTTACCATTCAGACTGAGCAGTCTAAACTGGGACATTTCTGTGTCCCAAAGACAATGTTTGGGATTCTGGGACAGAGACTTCCAAACTGGGACTGTCTTGGAAAAACTGGGACAGGTGGTCACCGTGTCCAAGAAGGATGAAAAATCCAGAAGGAAAAGAGGAAAATGCTTGCAGAAGTTGCACTTCCATGTACTTCTAACATGACAGGCACACAATACAAGTATGCAGTGGGCAGAGGCCAGTACTCCTGACTTCCATTTCTTGCAAAATGGGACATTTTCCTCTTGTATTCTCCTTCATTTATATACATGTATTTCAAATAAAAGGGGGTGAAGACCTACAGAGTGTTTTCTAGGCATGTGTCCTCTTCATGGCTGTCAACCAGTCAGGAACAAATCTCAACAGAATCAGACAAATCCAGAAATAATCAGGGTCACTTTTTAAAATATTAGCAAAATTAACTTCAGACATTGACAGAGTAAGAGGATATGAGTTAATATACATTTTCTGAACTAAAAGAAGTTTATAGTTCTAATTACTAACAGCATTTATTAAGTCCAATTCACCACCTTCTCTCTAAAAGTCACCAGTTTTAGGAGGGATTAAGAGGGACAGACCTAAAAATTGAGTCAAAAACGGGGACATTTGAGAGGTATAGTACCTTTTGAAATATATTATTTAATATTTATGCTTTTTTGGTGTTATGGATAGTTAAACCATACTAAACTGTCTGACATTAAAGACATCTCAGCTTAAGAATTTAAAGATGCATAGTTTTAATTATCTCTGTCATTAAAACTACAAATTCTTAAAGTCTACTGCTGAGACCTGCTCATAAGCAGTTGTAATAACTTTCAGAAAATCATAACTGTGATGCGTTAATATCAGCATAGTCAACACACTCTCTTCTCTTGTTTTATCTACATTACATATATGTTTCATCTAATTATAGTATGAGTGTCTGTACCTTGCTTGCATTTAGGTGAATTCCCCAGTATGCTCTGTTATGTTCTCCTATGTTATATGTTAAGTTGTAAATAGTTTTTTGTGAAGTACTTGCTATAAACTGATGTTCTGAAAGTTAAAATTAATATGTTATGAATGATATCATCTTAATCTTGGACCAGTGTTTTTGATAAAATTCATTGATATACTTTGATGTTATCTTCAGATTTTGTATTTTACTTGGGTTAGTTACTTGTTATATGATAACTGAATTGAGTTCGTAATGTCAGTAAATCAATACAAGCAAAAAGAAAATCATACCTGCGTCTGTTAAAATCCAGCATATCCAGATCCTGGAATGGGTTACTGTGGTCAAACTTCTCTTTGTAGTGCTACCTCTACCTCTCAACTGTCCCCATTTTTGCAGAATATCCCTGATTTTGATTCAAATGTTTGCTCTGTCCCTCATAACATTTTGATTTTCTGATAAAATTATTAAGGATAACAGTCAGTCAATAATGCTAGCCATTATAGTTTTATACTTTTTGTTATTCGTAAAATGCATATTGATATAAAACAAGTAATATTTTAAAAAAATGTTCACGATTTTATTCTCTTCTATTGTTTTTGGCTTTGATAACCCGCGGTGGTGGTGCTGCGGTAGCATTGTCGCCTCACAGTTAGACGTTGCGCGTTCGATTCTCAGTTAGAGCGTCTTCTGTGTGGCGACATGCATGAATGGGCGTTCCTTCGTTGAAGGTTGTGCGTTAGGCCCGGCAAGCCAGTATGTAAAAATCTACTGCCAATCATTAGCGGACCGGAGTTCTGCTGTGGCGACCCCTAACTGGGAAAAGCCGAAAGAAACAAACAAACATTGTTTTTGGCTTTGTCCAGAATAATTGACCAAATACATTGAGAGGTGTGCTGCTACACCAAACCTTTTAGCTCTAAGTTATTATTGGTGTTATTTCAGCAAACCAGAAATAGAGTACTAGGTCTGCATTTGCTTGATACAGTTTTTGTCTTTCACAGTGCTGTTTTCTTTGCCACTGTAGCTCAGTTATTTCATTATATTTGTACTCTGACTATTTTAATGCATCGGAGTCACTAAATGGTTATGGTCATTATATCTTATAGGTTCATAGGTGTTTACTAAGCTAATGACCACAAAGGCCTTTTTAAGCCTAGCCATGCATCCCAAATCTCTGATAAGTTCTGCTACCCTTAATAAGTGTAAGCATGGGCCTGGGAGATGAACCATTTACAGGTTACCTGTGTCTATTAGAGACATAGGTGTCAAACCAGGGATGAATTTTCGGTTTCTGGGACAGAGACTTCCAAACTGGGACTGTCTTGGAAAAACTGGGACAGGTGGTCACCGTGTCCAAGAAGGATGAAAAATCCAGAAGGAAAAGAGGAAAATGCTTGCAGAAGTTGCACTTCCATGTACTTCTAACATGACAGGCACACAATACAAGTATGCAGTGGGCAGAGGCCAGTACTCCTGACTTCCATTTCTTGCAAAATGGGACATTTTCCTCTTGTATTCTCCTTCATTTATATACATGTATTTCAAATAAAAGGGGGTGAAGACCTACAGAGTGTTTTCTAGGCATGTGTCCTCTTCATGGCTGTCAACCAGTCAGGAACAAATCTCAACAGAATCAGACAAATCCAGAAATAATCAGGGTCACTTTTTAAAATATTAGCAAAATTAACTTCAGACATTGACAGAGTAAGAGGATATGAGTTAATATACATTTTCTGAACTAAAAGAAGTTTATAGTTCTAATTACTAACAGCATTTATTAAGTCCAATTCACCACCTTCTCTCTAAAAGTCACCAGTTTTAGGAGGGATTAAGAGGGACAGACCTAAAAATTGAGTCAAAAACGGGGACATTTGAGAGGTATAGTACCTTTTGAAATATATTATTTAATATTTATGCTTTTTTGGTGTTATGGATAGTTAAACCATACTAAACTGTCTGACATTAAAGACATCTCAGCTTAAGAATTTAAAGATGCATAGTTTTAATTATCTCTGTCATTAAAACTACAAATTCTTAAAGTCTACTGCTGAGACCTGCTCATAAGCAGTTGTAATAACTTTCAGAAAATCATAACTGTGATGCGTTAATATCAGCATAGTCAACACACTCTCTTCTCTTGTTTTATCTACATTACATATATGTTTCATCTAATTATAGTATGAGTGTCTGTACTTGCTTGCATTTAGGTGAATTCCCCAGTATGCTCTGTTATGTTCTCCTATGTTATATGTTAAGTTGTAAATAGTTTTTTGTGAAGTACTTGCTATAAACTGATGTTCTGAAAGTTAAAATTAATATGTTATGAATGATATCATCTTAATCTTGGACCAGTGTTTTTGATAAAATTCATTGATATACTTTGATGTTATCTTCAGATTTTGTATTTTACTTGGGTTAGTTACTTGTTATATGATAACTGAATTGAGTTCGTAATGTCAGTAAATCAATACAAGCAAAAAGAAAATCATACCTGCGTCTGTTAAAATCCAGCATATCCAGATCCTGGAATGGGTTACTGTGGTCAAACTTCTCTTTGTAGTGCTACCTCTACCTCTCAACTGTCCCCATTTTTGCAGAATATCCCTGATTTTGATTCAAATGTTTGCTCTGTCCCTCATAACATTTTGATTTTCTGATAAAATTATTAAGGATAACAGTCAGTCAATAATGCTAGCCATTATAGTTTTATACTTTTTGTTATTCGTAAAATGCATATTGATATAAAACAAGTAATATTTTAAAAAAATGTTCACGATTTTATTCTCTTCTATTGTTTTGGCTTTGATAACCCGCGGTGGTGGTGCTGCGGTAGCATTGTCGCCTCACAGTTAGACGTTGCGCGTTCGATTCTCAGTTAGAGCGTCTTCTGTGTGGCGACATGCATGAATGGGCGTTCCTTCGTTGAAGGTTGTGCGTTAGGCCCGGCAAGCCAGTATGTAAAAATCTACTGCCAATCATTAGCGGACCGGAGTTCTGCTGTGGCGACCCCTAACTGGGAAAAGCCGAAAGAAACAAACAAACATTGTTTTTGGCTTTGTCCAGAATAATTGACCAAATACATTGAGAGGTGTGCTGCTACACCAAACCTTTTAGCTCTAAGTTATTATTGGTGTTATTTCAGCAAACCAGAAATAGAGTACTAGGTCTGCATTTGCTTGATACAGTTTTTGTCTTTCACAGTGCTGTTTTCTTTGCCACTGTAGCTCAGTTATTTCATTATATTTGTACTCTGACTATTTTAATGCATCGGAGTCACTAAATGGTTATGGTCATTATATCTTATAGGTTCATAGGTGTTTACTAAGCTAATGACCACAAAGGCCTTTTTAAGCCTAGCCATGCATCCCAAATCTCTGATAAGTTCTGCTACCCTTAATAAGTGTAAGCATGGGCCTGGGAGATGAACCATTTACAGGTTACCTGTGTCTATTAGAGACATAGGTGTCAAACCAGGGATGAATTTTCGGTTTCCCATCCAATTGCCCAAATTGCACTTGAATTGGGTTAGGGAGGAACTCTGTTTCACATGGATGAGGACCCTGTTCCATAGACGGGGTAGTCTCTGGGATACATACCTATCTCTTCAGCAGGTCGTATTTGTATCACAGGCAGGGTTTACGACTTTAGAACGGGTAATTCTGGTGCTGTTTCTTTTGTGGATATGCAGGAGGTCCATCAGAGTGTGGTCTGACAATGCACTGTATGCCAGGCATAGATTTTCCCTCAAAATATTTATTTTATTTATTTATTTATTTATTGACATTTGTTAACCAGGTTTGTCCAACTGGACTTCTGGCCCATTTTCAGTGGAGACCCGAGGAGAAATGCTCCAGTAGTACATTTTTAAGCAAGTACAATTTTAAACAATATTGATTTAATAGCAGTTATAGCAAAAAGATTCACATATAATTGGGTTACATGCATAAAGTTAAAGTTGCATTAAAAAGAAGCTTAGTAACATAATTTTAGATTGATATAGTTCAATAGGTCAACAATATTTTTTTTTTTTTATAAAGTTATGCAAATGCATAGTAGACACACTGGAGAGAGAGGTGTAATGAGGTACTAATTATGGACCTTTTGAGGGTACATAAAGGGAAGGAAGACTAGGTGGGGTCATGGCAAGGTCCTGGAATTGAGAAAGTAAGCTTTTAGTTCATTTTTAAAGTGTGAGGTGTGGGAGATTGAACGTAAATCAAGGGGAAGTTTGTTCCAAGCATGGGCAAGGGAGTGTTTGTAGAGTAGTTTGCCTACTGACCTTTTTGGGTGATAAACATCAAGTAATTGTTGGTTAGATGAATGGAGGGTCCGGGATGGGATGTAGAAGGAGACTAAGGAAGATAGTAATGGACAGAAGGAGGGTTTTATAAAGAACAGAGTGTAGTATATGAAATTGATAAGATAGCAGAAATTGGGGAAGTTCAAGCCATTGAAGAGAGTTTAAAGAAATACAGTGGTGTGAGTTGTATGGGGAGTTAGTAATGAATCTGGCTATTTTATGGTAAGTCTGTTGGAGTTTGTTTAGAGTGGAGGCCTGGATATTGGTATGAACTGGGGCGGCGTATAAGAGGGAGGGGAGGAGGGGTGCCTGGCCCAAGGTAAGTCTAGATTCAGCGGTTAGGAATTTTTTGTTCCGATATAGCAGACCTAGTTTCTGGTTTGTTTTTTTTTATACATTAGAGTATGTGTAGGTTGAACTTTAATTCGTCATCGATAATGACCCCTAGGAGTTTTGTGTGGGTGTCAGGTTGGATAGTTGTATTGTTAGAAGATGTAATAAAAAAGGAGGTTTTGTGATGAGAAAGAGAACGGGGAAGGAAAAGTAGGAGTTTGGTCTTTTTGGGATTTAGTATCAGTAGGTTATGACAGAGCCATTGTTCAGTGGATAGCAGGGCTTGTTTGGTCAGGGAGTGTAGTTCAGGAATATTATTTGAGATGGATATAAGTGTAGAGTCATTGGCATACTGAATAAGGGAGGATTTTTTGCATGAGGTGTAAAGATCATTGGTAAAGATGTTAAACAAAAGGGGTCCCAAGATGGAGCCTTGGGGAACACCAGTGGAGATGGGAAGGAAAGGTGAGGAGGATGAGAGCCATTTGACAGATTGTTCCCTGCCAGATAGGTAACTATTAAACCAGGCAAGTGCGGAGGGGGATAGGTGGATATTTGCGAGTTTGGATAGTAGTAGAGGATGACAGACAGTATCAAAGGCTTTGGAGAGATCTAGGAAGAGACAGGAAATGAGTTTATTGTTGTCTAGGGCCTCTGCAATGATATGAGTGAAGGAGAGGAGGGCAGTGGTGGTGCTGTGGTGAGGACAAAATCCATGTTGGGTAGGGGTAAGTAAGTGGTGTGTGAGGAGGTGATTGAGAAGCTGCGAGTAAATACATTTTTCTAATATGTTGGAGAGGGGGAACAGAATGGCAACAGGTCAGTACTTTGAGGGGTCAGTGGAGTTTCCACCTTTATGAAGAGGGATAGTAAAGAAAGATTTCCAAAGGGTGGGGACAGTTTATTCCAGAAAAGATCGATTAATTAGTATAGATATAGAATAGGCAATTGAGTCATCAGCAAGTTTGAGGAATGTAGGAGATAGATTGTCAGTGGAAGGAGAGCAAGGTTTTAGCTTGAGTAGTAGAGATTTGATGTAAGTAATGGGAACTGGCTCAAATGAAAACAAAGTTGTGTTAGTGAGACTTGGATAGGTGGGTGTCAAAGTAGAGTTTGGCTTACATGTTACCAGATTTTGGATGGAAGAGATAAAGTGTTTATTCAGGAGGGTAGCTGTTTCCTTAGAGGAAGAGTTCAGGTACGGGGAGGGATTAGAGGGCTTTCCAGGATAGAGCATGTTGTTGAGAGTTGACCAAAATTTTTGAGGATTGGAGTTGTTGCTAAGCTGAGCAGAGCTATAGTATAACTATAAAAAAGCCTGTAGGAGACGGAATACAGGGACAGGGCTTCGACGCAATCTACATAGGACATAATACTTATGCCCTGTATTATTTTAGTGAGGACTCCCCAATTCTAACTTCCTGGGTCCTGTCTGTGAGCCAGTTGGCTGTCCACCGGGTGACATATGGGTTTGTACCTAACCTCCTGAGTTTGTCAACAAAGCCCAAATGAGGCATTGGGTCAAATGCCTTGACCAGGTCAAGGTAGGCAGTGTGAATAATTTTTCCCTCATCCATTGCTTTGGTGACCTTCTCAAAGAAGTCCACCAGGTTGAATAGGCATGATCTTCCCTTGACGAATCCAAACTGGGTTGGGTCCAGTGTCTGGAGGTCTACTGTATCTCTGTTGATCATCTCCATGATAATTCTTTCCATGGCTTTACATGTAAAACTAGTGAGACTTATGTGTCTGTAGTTTCCAGGGTCTGTAGATGGCCCACCTTTGTGCAGAGGGATGACTGTTGCCTTTCCCCATTCATGAGGCATGAAGCCTGTTTGGAGGTATGGTTAAACAGTAATTCCAGAGGCCCTGCTAGGTCATGTTTCATGCTATTTAGAAGGCATTCTGTGATATTGTATGGGCCCATTGATGCAGTGTTCTTGGTCTTAGAGAGAGCATTAAGGACCTGTTCCCTAGTGATAGTAGCGGTAGTTAAATTTGATATTTCCTGAGAGAAAGTTGAAGGGAGAGAGGAGTAAAGCTGGAGTTGAATTTATCAGCCAGGAGGTTTGCTATGTCTTCTGGCTCAGCACTGCTTAGGATAGCACGATCCATGCATTCTTGCAGGTGCTCATTGAGTGCCTTTGTAAGGGATTCAACAGCTTGGACAGCGTTGTCCTTTAGCATGGGGGCTGGGAGCCTTTCCACCTTGGTCTTAAGTAACATGAAGTATGCTTTTGAAAAGTTTTTCACGGTGGTTTCCTTGATTAGGGGTGGGGGCGGAATGTGGATATCTAGAGTGATTAGTCTATGGTCTAATCTAACCAACGAGGGGTTGGCCTCTGGTGTGTAATACCGGTCGCCCATGTTGGTGATGACCAGGTCCAGTATGTTGTCACCTCTGGTGGGGGTGTTGACCAGTTGATCCAGGGTGTTCGAGTAAAGTTCGAGTTCGAGTAAATTCTGGGAAGTGTTGGGCAAGGGAGTTAGTACTTGAGTAGTTCTCCTAGTTAATGTTTGGGTAATTGAAATCACCCAATATTACGGTTTTTGGTAGGGTCTTCATATTTTCCAGTGTCTCCAGAAACACAGAATTGGGGTCCTGGGTTATGGTGGGTGATCTGTAGCAAGCTACAATTTGAATTGCAGTTTTGCCCATTGTTAGTTGCACATGGATGATCTCTGAGGCATTGTGCTGTGCCACTAACCTGGAGGTGGTTCGGGTTCTGTGGCCAAAAAGTATGGTATGAGTTATAGCCGGGTAGTGCTGGGGTGCTCTCTGGAGCCTTAAACCAGGTTTCTGTTACTGCACAGATATCAATGTTCTCCATACTGAGGAGTGCCTCGAGTGCATGCATTTTGAGGTTTAGACTTCTGGCGTAGAGTAGCATTACCCTCAGTTTTTGGTTACTTGTGCTATTTATGGTGGTGGGTTTGTCTTATGAGCCTTGCCTAAAAAGGCACTATGGGGCGGCAAAAAGCCTTGACCAGTATTCGAAAGCCTAAGGGTGACAGGTGCAAGCCATCTCTTGCGAAGCAATGTGGCTTGTCGAGCATGTCATCCCAGATGGAGAGATACTGGATCCCCTATGAATTAAACCAGAAACATAGCCAGTTGTTGAAATTGATCATTTTTTTTTATACTGTGGCATCATTCTTGGTGAGGGCAGGATGCTACTCAGGGTCAGGTTCATACCAGCCTGGGCTATGTGATCAGAGAGCTCTTCCATGTCTCTTTTCATATAGTCCAGGAGGGAGGTACGTCTCAGGTCATTCACACCAACATGGACAATGACAGAGTCGTATTTGTACTTGTTCTGTAGTGACCTGAGTGCTTGTATTATGTGGTGGATCCTGGCACCTGACAGGCAGCTAACTGTAACCTTCTCCTTGTCCAGCCTAGTTAGTGGGACATCAGTGTGCCTGACTATAGAGTTGCCTATTACTAGTGTGTTGGGTATGTTATTTTGCCTTAAAGGCTGTGATTGCATGGCATACTGATTATGTGAAGTATGTGTTTCATGGTTTGTGATGGGGTGTGGAGGTTGCTTGGGTGTCTGCTTTGGAGGCCTCTGGTGCTTTTGCAGATTTTTATTTAGAGCATGAGAATATGTTTTCTTGTATTTATGTGTTATTTGCCGGTGTTGGTTTAGTAGGTCTTTGTGAGACTGGTGGTTTGTTGCAAGTATTTTTCTTCTCCTCTTGACTGTCAGTTCCAATCTTGGGTTGAGAGAGCTTTGCCTCCAGTTTGGCTGTATAATTGCATCTCTCGCATATATTAGTGTTTGGTGGTAGGAGGAGAGGGTTGTCTATGTACATGAGGCAGTTGTAACATTGCCTCAAAATGCCCAGATTCACCAGTTGGACTGGAGAGTACACCTGAAACTGCCCTTTGGACATGCCTGAATAGGTAAAGTGAGCTGTTTTACTGATTGGCTGGTAGGGATAAATAGAGAGCCTTGTCCTTCTGGACAGTACAGGGGGGTCTAGTGCTAGGGTTAATTTGTGCTTGCTATGAGTTTTGAGCAAGTGCTGGGCTGTGAAATGAATGGTTTGAGTGCTTAAGTTGAAAGTTTGTCTAGTTCCAGGGGAAAAATTGAAGAGTAGACTTCGTGGAGCCCGAAATAGTTTAACCCTAGCTAACCATCACTGCCCGGCGTGCAAAACGGCGCAAATGTGGTTTTTATAGCAGTGAAATGAAAGAGATAGAAATTAGCCCAAAATGGCCAATAAACTACTAACTTCTGGGTTGAAACTACTCCTCCAGGGTCAAATAGGCTGCTCAAAGCCCCCCTCTCTCACAGGTGAACAGAGAAACTTCCTTCTATCCAAGTAATGTATAGGCAAACACAGAAACTTGTAACACAGCCCTGAATTCAGCACTAACCTGAAAACTGGACTATTCTAGTTCAGAAAGGCGGGACACAAGTATATATATATATATACATATATATATATATATATATATATATATATATATATATATATATATATATATATATATATATATATATACATATATATATATATATTTTTTTTTTCAGAAAATAAAGCAGATACAATTAAAAAAAAAACACTTTAAATGCACAGAAATGGCTATCACACTTTAGTGTGTAACCTACAACAGTTAAACAGATTATTTAAACACAAAAACAACTTAGTTCACGTGCAGGCAGCAAATAAGTACAATATGTAGCAGAAACAAGCTTTTTAAATCACAGAAACACTAAAAAAGTGGTGTTTTAGGCAGAATTAGTTAAAGACAGCAAGAAAATGCAGAAAAATGATACTTAATCATGCCAAAGTCTCTCTGCTGCTGTAGAACTCTGCAGGACACCTGGCAGGCACTTGCTGAGCTGAATACAAGCGCAAAACACACCCAAATGTGGTTTTTATAGCAGGGAAATGAAAGAGATAGAAATTAGCCCAAAATGGCCAATAAACTACTAACTTCTGGGCTAGAGCAAACAAGGGGCACACATTTCAGAAAGAAACAGTTCAAATAAGCAGGCACAATAAGCCTTTAACCAGAAATTCCCAGCTCAGAAGGGCAGAATCTAGCCTCTCCTCCCACAAGAGTTCAGACCACAAACCTTCTTAATGTAAAATAACTGGCCTGAAGCCCAAGTGCTTAAACCAGAACTAATACACTTTTAGAATAACAGACACTGAGCCTTCACTCAGCAATTCCCAACTTAGAAGGATGTAAGCTTCCTGTCCTGCCACAACAGTGCAGACCACAAACCTTCTTAATGTAAAACAACTGGTCTGAAGCCCAAGTGCTTTAACCAAAATACTTAATTGTGTTTATTCTGCTGCATTTATTACTGCTTGGTAGTAGCCTGATTAAATTGTAGTTGTTATTCTGAGTACTTTTAAGAAGAGGCAAAAGCAAAATAAGGTAATAAAGTAGGAAGAAACACAAATACAGTAAAAGCAGATAAAGTGCAATATATATCTATCTATCTATCTATATATATATATATATATATATATATATATATATATATGTATATATCTATATATATATATATATATAAAAAACAATAGAAAACAAGCAAACTGATTTAAACAAATTACCCAATTAACCAGTAAACACTGCGGTGGTGGTGCTGCGGTAGCGTTGTTGCCTCACAGTAAGACGTTGTCCTGTTCGATTCTCAGCGAAAGCGTCTTCTGCATGGAGACATGCGTGAATGGACGTACCTTCGTTGAAGGTTGTGCGTCAGGCCTGGCAAGACGGTATGTAAAAATCTACTGCCAATCATTAGTGGACCGGAGTTCCGCTGTGGTGACCCCTAACCGGGAAAAGCCGAAAGATACAATAACAACCCAATTAACCAGTAAAAAACCTCAGAACTGAGCCCTCTTCCAGCAGTTGTCGCCTCACAGTAAGACGTTGTCCTGTTCGATTCTCAGCTAAAGCGTCTTCTGCATGGAGACATGCGTGAATGGACGTACCTTCGTTGAAGGTTGTGCATCAGGCCTGGCAAGACGGTACGTAAAAATCTACTGCCAATCATTAGCGGACCGGAGTTCCGCTGTGGTGACCCCTAACCGGGAAAAGCCGAAAGATACAATAACAACCCAATTAACCAGTAAAAAACCTCAGAATTGAGCCCTGTTCCAGCAGTCTTCAATCAGACAAGTTCAGGGCCTAAGTGGGTATGCCTACTCAAATGTTCTCTCTGTATTAGGCAGGATGACCTAATGAGACTAGACTAGGATACAGCTGGGACAGGGCTGAACAGATGGGAATGGCAGGAGTGTCTGAAATCAAAATATGACCTCACTGTACTCGGGTGAGTAAACAAATGGGCCTGGGATAGGGCTGAACAGATGGGAATGGTAGGAGTGTCTGAAATCAAAATATGACCTCACTGTACTCGGGTGAGTAAACAAATGGGCCTGGGATAGGGCTGAACAGATGGGAATGGTAGGAGTGTCTGAAATCAACATATGATATCACTGTACTCGGGTGAGTAAACAAATGGGCCTGGGATAGGGCTGAACAGATGGGAATGGTAGGAGTGTCTGAAATCAACATATGATATCACTGTATTCGGGTGAGTAAACAAATGGGCCTGGGATAGGGCTGAACAGATGGGAATGGTAGGAGTGTCTGAAATCAAAATATGATCTCACTGTACTCGGGTGAGTAAACAAATGGGCCTGGGATAGGGCTGAACAGATGGGAATGGTAGGAGTGTCTGAAATCAAAATATGACCTCACTGTACTCGGGTGAGTAAACAAATGGGCCTGGGATAGGGCTGAACAGATGGGAATGGTAGGAGTGTCTGAAATCAAAATATGACCTCACTGTACTCGGGTGAGTAAACAAATGGGCCTGGGATAGGGCTGAACAGATGGGAATGGTAGGAGTGTCTGAAATCAAAATATGACCTCACTGTACTCGGGTGAGTAAACAAATGGGCCTGGGATAGGGCTGAACAGATGGGAATGGTAGGAGTGTCTGAAATCAAAATATGACCTCACTGTACTCGGAGTGAGTAAACAAATGGGCCTGGGATAGGGCTGAACAGATGGGAATGGTAGGAGTGTCTGAAATCAAAATATGACCTCACTGTACTCGGGTGAGTAAACAAATGGGCCTGGGATAGGGCTGAACAGATGGGAATGGTAGGAGTGTCTGAAATCAAAATATGACCTCACTGTACTCGGGTGAGTAAACAAATGGGCCTGGGATAGGGCTGAACAGATGGGAATGGTAGGAGTGTCTGAAATCAAAATATGATCTCACTGTACTCGGTTGAGTGAGCAAATGAGATGGGCCCAGGAGGAGTGTTCAAACACAAATTTACAGGAGGGGCGGTCAATTCCAAAGCCACCAAGATTAATACCACAACAAGAACAGGGAGGGTGGGTGGGGAAAACTAACTGCAGACAGAGAGAGAGAGAGAGCTCACAATTTTCAGTGAACAAATAAATAAGCAGATAAATGCAGTACTATTTTTAACACAATATTCAATGAAACAATAAAACAGAAAAAATAAAATGCAGTACTATCTTATAACACTGCAAGTTTGTACTTATCTCAGCTTGTAATAAAATTGATGTAGATATGTAAAAGCTAACCAAACAGCTCAAGTATGCAAATATTCAGCAGAAATAATTTCAGAGATAAGGGACTAAGACTTTAAGGCACAGAGAAACCCTCTAGGCTACGAATGAGGACCAGATCCAGTATGGCTGCACCCCTTATTGGTGTATTAACTATCTGGTCCAGGGAGTTTGTATTTACAAAATCCAGGAATCTCTGTGCATATATGTTTGGTGTTGTGTAGGATTCCCAGTCAATAATGGGGTAATTAAAGTCACCCATGAATATGGTGTTGGGTTGGATGGTTAGTGTTTCTAATAAGTTTAAATACATGGTATGGATTTCCTGGGTCATAGAGGGGAACCTATAGCTTACAAGGAAGTGGTATTGGATTTTACCTATGGTGATTTGAACATGGAGCAACTCAAGTGCATTGTCCTGTTTGACCAGCCTTGAAGTATATTTATTTTTGATGTAAATAGAGACACCTCCACCTTTAGCCCCTGCCTGTGAAGTAGCTGGCTTAAATGTGTGGAAGGCATTATAACCTTGGACTGTTGGTGTGCTCTCCGTGGCTTTAAACCATGTTTCAGTGACCGCACAGTATCTAGGGAGTGGAGTTTTTTTGTTTAGACTCCTAGCACTGAGCAGTAATACCTTTAGATTTTCTTGGTTTTGATTTGCTATGTTGGAAGTACTTTCATTTTGGCATTGCCTAAAAAAGGCACTATGGGAGAAGACAATGTTTTAGCTAATATCCGAAAGCCTAGAGGGGAAAGGTGCAGACCATCCCTGGCAAAGAAGCATGGTCTACTGACCATCTCCTTCCATGCTGACAAATATTGCACCCCTTCAGAATGACACCAGAAACTAAGCCAATTATTAAAGTCAATCATCTTTTGTTCGTATTGTGGCATCATCCTTGGAGAAGGTAAATTGCTGCTCAATGATAGGCTCATACCAGCTTGAGACATATATTCTGAGAGCTCCATGATGTCTCTCTTCATATAGTCTAGGGAGGTACATCTCAGGTCATTTACTCCCACATGGAGTACGAATGCGTCATATTGGAAATTGTGGTTCAATGACCTGAGTGCATGCGTAATGTGGATCCTAGCCCTGGATAAGCAACTGACCGTAACTTTCTCCTTACTCAGCCTGGTAAGAAGGACATTAGTGTGTCTTACGATGGAGTCTCCAATGACTAGAATGTTGGATTGTGTGGTGACTTGCCTTATGGGCTTAGAGGTAGCGGCTCCATGAGATGTAGTTCTATGTGTTGATGTGCGTGTTGTTTTGAAAGAGTGCATTTGGGGTTGCTGAGGATATTTGTTATGTGCACTTCGTCTAGGAGGTCTTTGTGGTTTAGGAAGGTTACATGTAAGTGCCTCAGCAAATATTGGTCTATATGTCTGCTTTGAATTGCACTTGATGGTTGCAGCGTGTGTACTACTAACAACCTTATTGACATTAGGAGTACTTTTAGTTTTGCCTCCAGTGACATTGTGTAAATACATCTCTCATATACCATATCAGTTTGCTTGAGAATTAACTGGTTGTCAATAAACATGAGGCAATTTCTACATTGCCTCAGGATGCCCATATCCACCAAGCTAGTAATGGAGACAGTAGGAAAGTTTATATCCATGGCAACAGACCCTATTTTATTGATTAGACGGTTGGAGTGAGAATATCAGTCACTGTCAGGAGTATCTGGTTTGCAACTATGTGGACAGTGCTTGTCACTGCAAACTAGTTGTCCTGTGTGCAACTAGGTATTGGAGAAATTTCAATTGTGCCTTTAAGGAAAAATGCCACTCAAGGTGTCTGATCTGTACAGAGCACTGCCAAACACTTGAGGGGAAATTAATACGTAGACCCTGAAAATTTAAGAAAGAAGTATTTAGGCAGATATTCTGCAGTTAGAAACAAATCAAGCAGTACTTACTGAAAACAAAGAATTAGCTTGTTAAGAATGATGAAAAGAGGGGAGTCGTATGAATGGCTACTGCCTGGCCACTACTAATGCTGGTCTCACCACAGCCTCACTCTGTTGGGATAAAATGCTCCTTTGCTTCTTCTCTCACCAGAAGCAAAATGTTAGCACCAATCTCAAGAAGAGAAGCAGGCCACAGCCTGTTTGGTGATCCACAGTCTTGTCCCGGATGATGCAAGGGTATGTAGGCTTATAGCCTTTTTCTGGTAGATGCCTCGAATAGCAACCATACCAGTCAGGTACATTAAGCACAGACACTCACTCTCCAACCAGAAACAGTCAGGAATCAATACACTCTGCTCTTTTTCTCACCAGGATCAAAATAAAAGCACAGATTCCAAGCTGCCACCTATCTCAACGGACCTGCTGCTGTAATGTGATATGGGAGTTTTTTTCCCAGAATCAAAACTATCATTGTAATGTAGGAGCTGTTAACTGACCACTTTTGCTTCTACTTCTAAGAATGTTTAATGGACATTTAAACTACTTTGGTATTCACCAGTGCCTGCAGTGGGAAGATGTGTGTTTTATCTTGAATATTGGCAAAATGTGTTATATTTCTTTAAAATATTTCCTTATAATGCAGCATACAGGAAAATAACTCCTGTTCTTGAATTTGGGTTAATGATATTTTTTTCTTTTTCTACCATTGCCCTGAATGTCTTTGCGCATGACATGTCCAACCTCTGTTTATTGTTAGCATATCAACACTTCATCCAAACCATAATCCTTCATAATGATAAATTAGAATTTTTGTGAACATTGCCAAGATTTGTAAGATTACAGGTTCATGTGTTGGGCACCTAGGCTGATGAACACTAGGACCCTTAAAAGTCTAACTGTCTATGTTAGTGATTTCACTAAAAAAAAATCTTTCTCTACTTTGGCTTGGGTTGTGAGCTAGGCTTATAAAGGGCCTAGTGGTAGTTAGCCTACTATATATAAATATAAATATATATATGTATATATATATATATATATATATATATATATATATACATATATATATATATATATATATATATATACATATATATATATATATAGTTTATTTATTTAACATTTGTTTACTGGGATAATCCAACTGGACAACTAGTATCCGTTTTCAGCAGAGGCCCTGGGGGAAAAGCTCCACACAGTACAAAATGAAGAGTAATGAATAGTAACAGTTATAGGTTATAAAAGTTTAAATGTTAACAACATGTTACAAAAGTTTAAAATGTTAACAAGTACAAAGTAGAAAGATAGTTGGAGAGAACTTATTTGAACATGAGAGAGACGTTACAAATATTAAATCAAAAGGTGGTTGCTAATGAACAAATATGTGTGCATAGCATTTTTGTGGTAAAAAACATAAGTACAACATGTGTGCAGAGCATTTTCATGGCAAAACATATGTGCAACATATGTGCAGAGCATTTTCATGGCAAAACATATGTACAACGTGTGCAGAGCATTTTCATGGCAAAACATATGTGCAACATATGTGCAGAGCATTTTCATGGCAAAACATATGTGCAACATATGTGCAGAGCATTTTCATGGCAAAACATATGTACAACATGTGTGCAGAGCATTTTCATGGCAAAACATATGTACAATATGTGTGCATAGCATTTTCATGGCAAAAACATATGTACAATATGTGTGCATAGCATTTTCATGGCAAAAACATAAGTACAATGTTTACAGTGAGCATTGGTTTTGCTCATTATTAGTATTCACAAGAAGCTTAAGGAACTAGCACTCCTGCAATGTAGTGAGGTTTCAAGGTGGGCCATTACAGTTGCATAGCCAATTGGTGTGAAGGTATGATTTAAGGAGTTTTTTTGAAAGTGGATGTACAGTTTTGTAATCTGATGTCAGGAGGAAGGGTGTTCCAGGTTTTAGCCACTTCGTGAGGGAAAAGGGATTCCCCAGAACTGTATTTACATGGATTTGTTTTGATCAGGGCTTTATTGCTGGAATGTAATTGTCTATTTGAATTGTACAAGTTTAGTAGGCCAGATAGGGCAGGGTTTTTCTCTGGCTAGTATAGTATTTGGTGTGCAAGATTGAGTTGATGTTATCGTAATAAATTGGGAAATTCAAGCCAGTGTGAAGTATGTAAGGACTGGCAGTGGTGGGAGCCTTATTTGGCATTGGTTGCAAATCTGGTGATTTTGTTGTAACATGTGAAAAGCTGTTGAGTTTTGGATAGTAAGTTATTGGAGAGAAGGTGTGTGAAGAGTTGGTAATGGATACATCTTTCTAGAATCTTTGATAGGGGTGACAGAATCGCAATGGGTCGGAAGTTAGAGAGGTCAGTAGAGGGGCTACCCTTGTGAAGGGGAATGATGAATGAGGTTTTCCACAAGGATGGAATAGTGTGTTCAATGGTGGAGCTACTTATTAGTAATGAAACAGGGTAAGCTATGGCCCTGGATGCAAGTTGATGGTACTCTGGGGGGAGATTGTCAGAAGCAAGGGTGATGGGTTTGAGTTTAGATAAGAGTTTTTAGATAGCTGATATTGGTACTGGCTTGAGTAAGAAGGGGGTATTGTTTTTTAGGCCCTTAGGAGATTGTGGGAGGTCAGTGGGACTTGTATTGTTTATAAGTTTAAGCATAGAGGAGGTAAAATAGTTGTTGAAACTGGAAGCAATGTCTGAATTTGATTTTTCTATATTGGATGGGGGTGTAGTGGTTTTGCCAGGCTGGAGGATGTTGTTCACTACTGCCCAGAATTTTTGCGGATTGGTAATATGTTTCCTTTGTAGGGAAATGTAGTGATTTTGTTTGTCAATCTTAATTTGTTTTTTTTTTTTTGTTTTTTTTCCTTATTGCGAAGTTCAAGAAAAGCTTGGCTAGTTGTGGGTGTTTTGAATTGGTGAATATATCTACGAACCTATGAACAAACTATTCACTGCATGTCTAGACAGTCACAGTCTATTCTCTATAACACAGCATGGCTTCCATTCTAGCCACAGAAGCAAAACAGCATCCCCCCTCCCACAAAATATACCCACATTCAACTTAAGAATCTGGATCTCTTGTTTCTTGCTGTATCAATGCCCAATGTGTAGTCCCCCGCTACATTCTAATGACATACTTATACAGACTCCACAACAGAGATGATGCCATCAGCAGGTTTTCTAACTATCTTGGTAACTGTACTTTGAAAAAGTATTTGATGACAGTCTTGAGATTACTTGTGCTGCCGAATGCAGCTCTGCTTGCTTCTGGTGCCTTGTTAATATAAAAGTCTGATTAATGCACTAAACTTTACAGACTATTAATATTTTCAGCAGTATATTATTAACTTTCTTGTGCAGTTGCTCATAAAATAACTTGTCTATGCAACAGATGACAAGTACAGTACTGTACAGTTTACAGCTTTAACGTCTCAGGTTAAGTTTTTCAAACAACATGAAAGATGTTCTCCAGTATACAGATTTAACATCATACACTTTTAATGTCCTTTATATATTTTTCTGTACCATCCAGATCTTATTAATGAAACAGTATGTTGTTGTTTAATACATTTGGAATTTGCAGTCTGTTACTTTGGTATTTTCTGATGTCAGACAGTCTGTTCTGTTTCAAAGTGAGTAACTTTAGAGAGTCTTTCATATTGTGAATGTTTCTGTATGAAAACAGTTTTCTCATACTCCCTGCACCTGTTTCTTATCTGTTTGTACCAAGTACCAGACATTTTGTAATACATTCAGTTTGGATGCCATTTTTTTCCCTTGCTTTTCAGCTAAGAGCAGTTTAACTCTTTAATATATACATGCTAAAACAGAAATGTACCTGCATCTAAGTGACTATTTTCTCCTACATATGTTCTAGCAAACAGAAGTGTGCATGAACTGTTATTTTTACTACACATATATTCTAATAAACAGAAGTATATATGTTCCAATGTATATATCGAACAGTTCTCCCTTTTTTGTTTTAAAACACACAAAGTCTACACTGGTATATATATTTTGGTCAAATCATAATTTTTATTATTGCTTACAGAAAACACATTGGGAAACAAAGCCTTAAGTTTTCTTTTGATACAGCAAGTTAAAACACAGTTTTATATTGTCAACACAATGAGAACAAACGTTACTGTTAGAATTGGATGTATAATCCACTCTAACAACTTTTTTCCTTTTTGAAGACCATCTTGTAAAAATGTCCCACCAATTATGAGCTATATTTTGCAATTGCTGAATTAACTATTTGCTTTTATTTATGACTTTTCATAGTGATTTTAATGAAAATTTTACATTAATCATTGACAATGTATGTGGATTTTATTGTAAAGACATTGCAGCCTTGTTTTTGAAATAAGCACATGTCATAAATGTTAAGCTTTGATTTGTTACTATACATACAAACGAAACGAGGAGCACTTTTTTGTGAACAGTTTAAAACTTGACAGCAAAATTGTTTATTTACACAGATTTACAGAGTGTTATAGAAAACAAGGTTTATACACTGAAGAATGCTGTTTACCTATTAAATCATTTGTTGTACAGCATACGCCAAGCATATTTATTAATTACTATCAGTCTTGCTTGTACAGAATATTTTTGCACTTGTACATACCTTAGTCCAGTTTACAGACTTATTGACATTAATATTAAGCTAAAGCCTGTTAAACATTTACTGGAACATTAAAATGTATTACTGTTTTTTGATGTTTTTGACTACCGTACATGTTGATGGTACCCTAATCACTTGATGACAATAAAAAGGCAAGGTTGTATTTTAATAATTACTGAATTATTGATGCAGGCTAATATATAGTACCTTTATGTTAGACCCTCCTGCAGTACTGTTTATACAGTTAGTGTAAAATTGAAAAAGTTTCTTTTCCCCTGTAGTATGAGCATTTTTTGCAACATTGTTTTGTAAAGATACATTTGCTTTATGCTGTGAGAGCTGAATGTATGCCTGCCTTTTGGTTGTTTTTTTTTTTTTTTAGATAGTGACACTTTTGGTCTAAGGAACCATTTTTAACATGACATTTTTGTACTCTGGACAAAAGAAATTACCTTGAGTTCCATTTGTAGTGTTACTTACCCAGTACAACATTATATTAGTAACATTAGTCTTGTATGCTTTTTTGCTGGGGTGTCTGCTAATCCTGATGCTATTATACAATTACAAAAAAATTGTAAAAAACAAAAGCAATACTGTCTTAACTAACACACATTTAAAACTAATGATATTTACATTATTTGTATTTGTTGTTGTCTGCTTTTTGCTAGTGTACATTTTAAACAGATATTCTTTAGGTGAAAAGAAAATGCATCCATGTCATTTTTGTGACCTCATGTCTTTACTGCTTTTAACTACTCTCATTTGATTTCTATGCACTAGAACTGTTCTGTAATTTGAAATGGTGAGTTTGAAATTATTTAACAGCTTAGCTGTGAGAGGCTGTCCATATGTGTATGTCATAAGAATGGCAGTTATATGTCTTACTTTACTGTTTAACTGATAAGTGTCTTGCTTTAACCGAATAAAAGTTTTAAAACATTTGGGAATCATTTGTTTATACATTAGATCCTGCTGTGTATGCTAACCATTTTCTAAATGTAGAATAGTATGCCATAAATTATTTTTTGTCAGTGTAGCCAATTTCTGTTGTTTTAATTCTTTACTAACCAGCTTTTTGTTGTCTTGTGATTTTGCATGGGCTGTCTGATATTTCTTAGTCTATGTCAGTTCTGCTGACTCTAAAGCTCTTATGCATGTCTGAAAAAGTGTTTGTACATCATTTTTGAACTCTCTGAACTCACTGTCTCTTAGAAGTTTATTAATTTTTTCTGCCAGTCCACCATGAACCGCATCCCTGTCCTTATCTGTTTTGTGATGTGCCACAACTTTATTGTACTTTTGTCTAAAGGATGTAACAAGATATACAGCAGATTTTTGACTAACTGATTTGACTGCTGCTGTAAACCTGAAATTAATATTTTACATGTGGTGACAGGACATAACTGTTTAACATCTGGAAATAATGCAAGTGTATTACCCTTATCTGGTTGTTTACTATTAACAATGGTCTGAACTGTACTTTTATGACATTGCACACAGAAAGCAGTTTTATATGGCTTGGACAATAAACATTTACTGTCATACCACAGATTTTTTTCTGTTTAAGGTACCAGTCAAACGTAATCCATTTGTATAATTCCTGGCTGTCAGCTTGCCATAATAATGCTAATATGCTGTTTATACAACCTCTGTAGTCTGTCTAAAACTGACACATTAAGAGTAAAACTGTTTACTACCCTTTTTACTAGCCTTTTAACGGCATCCATACTGCATGTAAATACATAAGGTTTCTTACCAATTTTACAGGGACACTTGGCCACGCTGCTTACTGTAGAGGGTTGGAAAACTTCTGTAGTTACTTGAAAAGCTGGTGAAACAAAGCTAGCAGATGCAGATTTGAAACCTGAGAATTCACCGACCTGGAGAATTTATGGCACTGCTTCCTTTCTGCATGGCAGTCTCACTCTGGATCCAGACGTCTGGGAAACTGTACTACTGCAAACTGTGGAAACCAAAGTGCTCCTATTCATGACTCAATCATGTACATAAATGTTAGTTACTGCTCTTTTACTGAAGTGACCTTATACAAGGCACCACTCCCCCTGTGTTCAAATACAGGAAAGGCTCGCCACTGAAAAATTATTTGATGACAGTCTTGAGATTACTGGTGCTGCCGAATGCAGCTCTGCTTGCTTCTGGTGCCTTGTTAAAATAAAAGTCTGATAAATTCACTAAACTTTGCAGACTATTAACCTTTTCATCAGCATATTATTAGCTTTCTTGCACAGTTACTTATAAAACAACTTGTCTAGGCAACAGATGACAAGTACAATACTGTACAGTTTACAGCTCTAATGTCTCAGGTTAAGCTTTTAAACAGTAAGAAAGATGTTATAGTATACAGATCTGACCAGAAATCGGATCTAACATCATACACTTTTAATGTCCTTTATATATTTTTCTGTACCATCCGGATCTTGGTCATGAAACTAGTATGTTGTTGTTTAATACCTTTGGAATTTGCAGTCTGTTACTTTGATATTTTCTGATGTCATACAGTCTGTTCTGTTTCAAGGTGAATAACTTTAGGGAGTCTTTCCTATTCTGAATGTTACCATATGAAAGCAGTTTTCTCATACTCCCTGCACCTGTTTCTAATCTGTTTGCACCACAGACATTTTGTAACACATTCAGTTTGAATGCCATTTTTCCCTTGCTTTTCAGCTAAGAGTAGTTTAACCCTTTAATATATACATGCTAACAAACAAAAATGTACATGCATCTGACTATTTTTTCCTACATAGTGAATGGGTGTGCCTTCGCTGAAGGTTGGGCGTTGGGCTGGCACCTCAGCACTGTAAAAATCTACTGCCAACCATTAGCGGCCCGGAGTTCCACTGTGGCAACCCCAAACCGGGAAAAGCCGAAAGAAGAACAAAACAATTCTAGCAAACAGAAGTGTACATGAACTGTTATTTTTACTACACATATATTCTAATAAATAGAAGTATATATGTCTAAATGTATATATCTAACATACTTAATCTGTACACTGGAAAAATATAACCCCAAAGCCATCACCACTGAAGTGAGACAAGAATCAATATTAAGGACTGTTTTTTAATGTATTTCTTAATAACATGTCTACTGCCTTACATCTTACCAGCCAATTTAGTACCCTTATGAATCCATTTTCCTCTATTTTGCAAAATCTCTATAAAAAAAAAAAAAAACAACTCAATATCCAGTTTTAGCTCTTATCTAGACATATCTTTCTCATTATTGTCTACTAACTGAACTCTAACAAAAGTGTAACATTTTTTGGTTTTCTTAGCATGTTTCATTTTCTTTTTAAATCTGAAGCAGTATTCTTCCTCTTCACTCAGTCCATCTCGGACCTGTAAATGGACTTCAGATGACCTATCATTAGGTACTAATATTGCAGTATTTTTGAATACCAAAGTGATCAGTGTCATAAGTGATCAATACCTGAAGTTCAATCATAATATAATTAAAACAGTAAAACTGCATAAAAATTATGCTTGTTCTAACATAACATGAATGTTTAACTATGATACATTCCTTTCTCCTAACTAGCCTGATGCAAGCCACTACAATCCTGACCAATGTTAAAAAATACAACTAACCAGACATGAACAAACAAATAGTAAAGTAGCAAACTCTGCTGCCAACAAAGAGAAGTCATCACTCTATAATCCTAAGAAAAATCAACTGGTTAGAACTTTCTCATTAATTTACTTGAGCCCATACAAAAATGTCTGACAATATACTTTACTCACACAGTAAATACCCAGCTGTGCAATATGTCATTCGATGGAGTAATCCCTTTCATAACCTTGTATCATAGTCACAAAAATTATCTAAAATCTCTAAAACAAAAAGAAACCATGGGGATTTTCTCTTCATATACCTAGGGATCTGTCCTGGGACCCCTACTGTTTGGCATCTACTTCTCAGAGGTCCAGGCAAAGACAAAAGGCCTGTGGCTTACCATGTTTGTGGACAACTGTAAGTTGGGTGCTGTCATTGACTCCACAAATTATGTTAACATACTGCAAGAGGGTCTCACAGCAACTAATGACTGGTGCCAAAGTCATGGCCTCAAGCTAAACACAAAAAAAAAATCATCATACCATTCATCAAAAATATGGCCTTTACTCATTACCACATAAATGGCAACCCCCTAAACACACAACCTGTGGTGAGAGACATGGGTACTCAGGTTAATAACAATCTCACATTCGACCATCATATCACAGCAGTGGTCAGAAAAGCCTTTTACTTGGTTCATCTCATAAGCAAAGGGATTGCATCCAGAAAAAAGGAGGCTGTTACCTCTCTATACTCCTCCCTCATTAGACCAATAATTAAGTATAATGCCCCGTTTGGTACGTACTTCTCCAAACATTTGCACCAACTGGAAATGGCACTGAAATACCTCACAAAGAGAATCCATGGCCTGCAGCACCTGTCCTATGCAGACAGGCTCAAATCACTATCAGTCTATTCGGTATCATACAGATTGCTCAGGGGTGATCTGTATCTCACCTACAAGGCAGTCTCAGACCCTGCCCTACTAGAGATGCTACATATCCATAAGTCTAACTCCTCATGCATTACCCACTTGAAAGGCCTGAATCTAATATGCACCATCAACAAGACCTGCTGGAGAGACCGTTTTGTCTCCCCAGAGGCTGCCCCAGCTCTAGAATAAACTTCCCGTACATGTCAGAGCACCTCACTGACCCTCTTCAAGTGCAACCTTGGTGAATGGATGGGAAACCACAAATTTGTCCCAGGGGTTCCACCTGTGTCCCTCATTGACAGGGGTGACAGGTGCTGACTGAGGATTCATTTTGGAGATAAACTCTTGGCTAAGCTTGTAAGGGCCCCAGTGCCATTAGCCTAGTAGCCTCCTATGATGATGTGTCAGTGCTTCATGAAATGATCAATGCAGTAGATTTAATGGCAGATAATTAAGTATATTGTACTGTTCGGATAAATGGCAAACCCAGAGAGCTCAAAGTTGACACAGGGTCCAACTGCATTGTTATGTCAGCAGAAATATTTGCTTGAGTATGTCATGGTGAATG
The DNA here is from genome assembly GCF_019279795.1 of Protopterus annectens. Classification (NCBI taxonomy): domain Eukaryota; kingdom Metazoa; phylum Chordata; order Ceratodontiformes; family Protopteridae; genus Protopterus; species Protopterus annectens. The sequence continues at coordinate 1,728,897,695 of NC_056729.1, read as the reverse complement.
GCTTAATTTAGCAAAGTATGCGAAGCTTGTTGCTTGTGGAGGTGAAGAAATTCAAACCGAAGGCTCAGTAGTGCTTTCATGTTACTCTGCTGGAAGAAGCTACAGCTTATTTTATGTGGTCAAGAGGTAAGTCCAGTCATTATTAGGACTCAGAGACAGCTTGAAAATGGGACTGCTTTCATTTAATAAGGAAGTCCATCATTATAGCTTAAAAGACCACTACACTAATTTTGCCCAGTACATTTTTTCCACCTATGCTGATCTTTTCAAAGACAAATTAGGGCAGCTTCTACTTGTGTACTCCATGAAGTTAGGCCCAAAGGTCAATCCAGTTATCAGGCCAACACATTAAGTTCCAGTAGCCATGCACAACATAGTCAAAGCCAAGCTATATAAAATGGTGCAACAAGGTGTGATTTGTCCAGTTGCAACTCCAACTGAATAGGTATCTTCCATGGTAGTAGCTCATAAGAAAAGCTCAGATGACATCAGAATATGTATTGATCCACAAGATTTGAACAAAGCATTAAAAAGACCCCATCATCCAATGCGCACAGTCAAATAAGTCTCAACCTCGATGCCAAATGCCTTTGTTTTTTCTGTCTTAGATGCAAAGTTAATTTTGGCAAATTCAGTTTGAGAAGAAATCATCATTGCCCAATACTTTCAATAATCCATTTGGCAGGTACAGATTTTTAAGAATGCCATTTAGGATAAATTCTGCAAGTGAAGTCTTTCAAAGTGCAATGGAGCAAATTTTTATGGGTATTCTTGTGCTATTATAGTAGATGACATACTAGTAGGAGGTCATGGTGAAGCTAAGCATGATAAAAACCTCAGAAAAGTTCTGGAAAGGGCACATCAAGTGAATCTTAAGCTCAATCCACAGAAAGGCAAATTCAGACTATGAGAAGTTACTTATGTTGGTCATTTATTTACCAGTTTAGGCTTATGACCAGACCCTTCAAAGCAAATAGCCATTCTCGAGATGCCAGCTCCAGACAATGTTCAAGCCCTGTAACATTTTCTTGGCATGGTTAGCTACCTAGGCAAGTTCATTCTAGACTTGAGCCAACTATCAGCACCACTCAGAGAGCTGACACATAAAGATGTAGCCTGGTCTTGATTGGAGCAACACCAAGGAACATTTGATGTCCTGAAAAGAGAATTGCTAGTCCACCAACTCTCAGATACTATGATGTTCACAAGCCAGTTTCTCTTTCCTATGATGTTTCAGAATTTGCTCTTGGTGCAGTCATTCTACAAGAGGATCAACCTGTTGCCTATGTATCGAGAACTCTTACCCAAACTGAAATGCAGTATGCCCAGATTGAGAAAGAGCTTTTGGCAATTGTGTTTGCATGCTCGAAGTTCCATGATTATGTTTATGGTAGGTCTATCCAGATTGAAACAGACCACCAACCTCTTGTCACTATCTTGAGAAAGCCCATGCATTCAGCTCCAGTCTGACTGCAATGTATGCTGCTGAGATTACAAAAGGATAATTTCACTCTTATCTACAAGAAAGGCAAACTTCTTTATCTTGCTGATACCTTATCCAGATCACCCAGAAATATAACAGAACAGCATGAGAATGAGAACATTGACGTTGAAGTCATGGAAGTGAGAAATTATTCTTCCACACATCTTGATGAGTTGAGTGATCACACAGCCACAGATCCAATTTTACAAAGGCTCAACCACTTTATCACTCAAGGATGGCCATCAAAGCAATCTAGTTTACCTCAAGAAGTGCAACCTTATTTTCCATACAGAGATGAGATTTTGTCTGAGAAAGGTATCACTATGAAAGGTCCAAAAGTAATTGTTCCAAAGTCTTTGCAACAAGAGTACATTACTATCCTGCATCATGCTCACCCAGGAACCAACTCTACCAAAAGAAGGGCGAGAGGTCTAGTATTTTGGCCTTCTATCTCACAAGACATTGAGAGAGCACTTTCATCTTGTTCCATATGTAATAGTACAAAGGCACATTAACAGAAGGAACCACTTCAGCTAAACCAGATTCCTGGACTACCATGTACAAGTCTGCACAAAGTTATTTCTGACATTGGCATGCAGTTTACAAGCCAACAATTCAAAAGATTTGATGAAGAATGGGACTTTACTCATGATACAAGAAGTCCTGAGTACCCACAGTCAAATGGTTTGGCAGAACGTGCTGTTCAAAATGCAAAACAGTTACTTGAGAAGTCAAAACAAGATAATAGTGATGTTTTCATGAATCTCTTAAATCTCAGCAAATCTGAAGCTTGGAACGACAGGAACCCTATATCGTCCAAACCAGCAAGATGAAAGAGATACCGAGCAGCTAGTAGCCCAAAAAAAAAAATCAGTTAGTATTGCGCTCACCTACATGAATTAGTAAGGAATACCAGAATTGCACTCACCTACCTGAATTAATAAAGAGGAAGATTTTAACACAGAATGATGACTGTCGTATTTCTTTCACTGTAGAAGCATTTAAGAATGAGGAAGAATTTTACCAGGATTGGGATACTAACTAATGTTTTTTTTTTATTTGGTTACTAGCTGCTTGGTACCTCTTTCAGCTTGCTGGTTTGGACAATTAGGCTTCCTATTGTTCCAAGCTTCAAATTTACTGAGATTTTGTTGATCCACTGATGTGAATATCTTTGTAAGCAAGAGATTAGGATATATGCAAGGCCACTATTCGAGTGTTCCACCTAGTGAATTTTGGTTCATGAATCTCTTAAATCTCAGAAATGTTCCTCGTGATAAACATCTTGGCTCACCTGCTCAGAGACGTATGTCGAGACAAACCAGAACCACATTACCAATCAGTAGTCAATTGTTGGTTCCATGTGTCAAAAACAACAGATCAGTGAAAGCCAATTTGTTGAAGAAACATCTAACCCAGAAGTCCTACTACAACAAGACCAGCAAACTGCTCAATCCATTATGAGAAGAAGTGGTAATGATGCAAACGTCCAAAGGTTATAATTGGATTGGTGTTCTGAAGAGTATTTGCCCAGAGCAGAGATCATACATTGTGGAATCTCAAGGAGCAGTCTTTAGGTGGAATCGGAAACATTTGAGACTGGTGTCTGAGCCTATACCACAGCACATAGTCTGTGAGAAAGACTATCTCAGACTGAGTTGTCCAATATTCCAATTCCAGAGGAAGTTCCAGAGGACATTCCCATTCCTGTGATGAATCCAGAAGTTCCTGATACAAGTTTTGCACCAAAGACTGTCCTTGTTGCTAAATTTAGTCCAGATTGTTATTTTATGAGATATAGTCACATCTGTAAACCCTGTAGCAGATGTGAAACAACTTGGACATGAACATTGTGTGTTTTTTTCAAATTTTTATAGTAATGCATGTCTAGCTCTAATACTGTTTTTACAAAGGGCAATCTTTTTAAGAGGGAGGATGTAGATCAATATGTGTTTATACCTTTAAGTAGCTATCCAAGGGCTTGCACAAGTGTATAAATACTGAACAACTGTATGCTAGACTGCCATTTTGTAGTAAGCCGTTGAGATGTAAGCATGTATGTATGTAAGGTCTGTCTCTTAACCAGTTTGTTTGTAGTTTATGATGCTGCTAGCCATCCCGATGTGTTTCTATGTATTATAGCATCTAAACAAAATACCCCACCTGCTTGTCATCTATGTTAGAGAGAGATGAGTGACATAAGGTAAACACCTTAACCATTATGCCAACTTCCCAACCTGTGTGTGTAGTAATTCTTAGTTGATGCTTGGCAGGTTGATTAGTTTTACGTCCAGCTTTTGCTCAACAGAACTATCCCAGGTAATCCAAGATGGGCAACTGAAAGACAAGAGTCTAGAGCATTTCTCCCTGGGCCTTTGCTGAAAATTGGCTTTGTTCCAAGTTGGACTTTCCCAGTTAACAAATGTTAAATAAATACATAAAACTGGGCACTGGCTGTCCAGTAGCTTATTAAACTAGGGTTGCTGGGCTTTATGGTGGACACACACTGGCCAATATTGGGGTTGGGAGAGTGGCCTAATGGTTAAGGTGTTTGCCTTACAAACACAAGGTGCAGGGTTTGAGTCTCACAAGGGATAATTGGCTAGGCTGAAAAAGACTTGCAAGGGCAGTTAGCTTAGTACTAATTTATGAACCTATGAACCATACACACCTCCCACCATTTCCATGGGTTCCTGGTGTAAATCAGAGTAGGCTGAGTCCTCAACTCATTTATCACTGACAAATACCTATGCTCACTTAGCGACATTAGTCAACATGACCAAATCTCCTAGACCATTATTTTACACTGTCAAGTGGTTAGCCCTGCCACGGCACACAGTCTGTGATCTATGTTCTCCAATTTTGAGGATACTGTGCACCACAGAAGGTGCCCAAAATGGTTGTTGAATACAACTTGTCTCCATATATGGCACCATGTAGAGACTGTGCTGCCACCTACAGCTCCACTCTTGAGTGAGTTTGAGATGAAAGCACTCAGCCTGTCTTTTGAAGGTGGAAGGAACCACACAGAGGCTTAGGGAGAACATGCATACTCCAAACAGGCACTGGACAGAGGTCAGGATCGAACCTTGGGAGGTTGACTGTAGAGTAGATAGCTGGGAGTCCACCATCTTCCGAACATCCATAGACAATATGCCTGAGAGAGATTTGGAGAGTTTTTTAGTCAAATCCCTCTGGAACCAAGTAACATGAGCCAAATAATTCAGTGATCTAAGAGCAAAAGTCGTTGATGCAGAAGTCAGTTTCCCAAATCTGTCCATTGCCCTAGATGAGCAGAGGAACTTTCCTCAAATAATTATTTTATGGCTGTTGGTACCACCATAGCATCTACTGGTGGACCTTTGCTCCAATGTTTCTGCCTTTTGGAGCTGGCAGAAGTCTGTCTGCTATTCCCTGTTATACTTTTATACTTTCCAGATAGTGGTAGATGGGTAGAACTATTTTAGCAGACTTAACTTGGGAAATATTTAGCTAGTTATATAGTTTGTTCTTCTTTCGGCTTATCCTGGTTAGGGGTCACCACAGTGGAACTCCGGACCGCTAATGATTGACAGTAGATTTTTACGGTGCCAGCTCGACACCCAACCTTCAACGAAGGCATGCCCATTCATGCATGTCTTTCGAACGCCACTCAACCATGGGGAGGACATGCAGTCTCCACACAGAAGGCGCTCCAGCTGAGAATCGAACAGGAGAACCTCTCGCTGTGAGGCAACAACGCTACCACTGCACTACCGCGGCTTAGCTGGTTATATAGTATTTTTCAAAAATAAAATGGGAAAGGGAGAGTTAATGATCTCTTTGTTAAAACATGTTATATCTGACATTATCAATTTTAATTTCTTCCTTTGCAAGTGGGTTCGGATCCGACTCAAGACACTTTTTACAGCTTGAGGATAATGAAAACTCTCAAGCTCCTCCCTTACCCATAATGCACAAGTCTCATTCTGTACCTTTTGCCTCCATTGAGAACGGGCATGGTTGCTGTTAGCACTCGAGCTTTAGTGTTAGTTTGTGAGTAAAGTAGTATGTGTGTATTATGCGCACACACACATATTTTATATATATATATATATCTAGAGAGAATGTCTTTCTGTATTATATTCCTCTCTACATTTGTCCGTGTAATTAAGCATTACCATTGTTGGTACTCGTTTTTGTGGTAGCTCCTTCAATTACCATTGTTGGTAACTTTTCACTTTCTTTCCTCCCTTTTCTTGTACATGTACATATATGTGTGTGTGTGTGTGTGTGTGTGTGTGTGTGTGTGTATATATATCTATATATCTATCTATATATATATATATATATATATATATATATATATGTGTGTGTGTGTGTGTGTATGATTACACTTTATAATCTCAAAATACTGAAAGTCGAAAGTGCAGTTACATGAAACTGCATAATAGCGAATGCAGAAATGTCGCATCCGCCATTATGTGTTCACGCATGATGTGTGGTGCGGTTTGTGGATTTTGCTGGGGTTTGAGGTAAGTGGTGTTTTTGTAAGGGTACTGGGTAGGGGTTTTAGAGTGTGTGTAGTGGTGAGTTTTACGTGTTTGTGTGTTTAATGCGACCTCAGAGTTAGTATATATAAGTGGGGGTGTGGCGGTGCAGCCACCCACATGGGGGTTTAGCAAGGTTGTGTGTGCTGGTTTGTTTTTTTTGTAGTGTTGGCAGGTAGGTGTATTTGTGTTTGTGTGGTGTAGAGTTTTGTTTGTGTTACATTCGTGGTTTTAAAGTTTTGCGTTTTTGATTTTTCAGCTTTATAGTCTCGAGATACTGAAATTCGATATTTCAGTATTTCGAGATTATAAAGTGAATCCATATGTGTATGTATGTGTGTGTGTGTGTGTATATATATATATATATATATATATATATATATATATATATATATGAATATGTATGTATAGCTATATATATATATATATTTTTTATAGGTGGGTCTATTTTACATCAACCAAATGCCACTTACCCAGAACCCATTTCACATAAATGAAAACACCAACAGCAGCAGCAATGACACCAACATCCTGGAACACCGACTGCTCACTCCAGGTAAGTAACCACTCAGCCATCTTGTTGAACTTTGCCCCTTACCCCCACAGTAGTGCGATATCAGAGTTGCTCAATTTAGTTATGGGTGGTGTGGGCGCAGCCCATATAGGTGGGTTTGTTTTTTTGTTGTTTACGTGTTTGTTTCAGATGGTCGAGCAGTTTCTTACCTGGAGTGAACTGTCAGTGTTCCGGGATGTCAGTGTTTTGCTGCTGTCGGTGATTTTGTCTCAGTGAAACAGGTTTCGGGTAAGTGGCAGTTCGTTGATGTAAAGTAGATTCATATATATATATATATATATATATATATACACACACACACACACACATATATATATATATATATATATATATATATAATGTAGACAACCCAAGTGTGGACAGAACAGAATTCAAATGAAAATAAACACCCCCGGAGCAAAGCCGAAAAAATAGTATAGAGGACAAACCGTCTTCTGTAGACCTTTGTGAACGAAAAAATAGAAACCACTGCCTCACGTTGACACGTATTCAAGCACCTTATAGCTCCAAAAATGTTCGTAGTAGTTCCCTCAATAAAAATAGCAGAAGACAATCCACAATGCAGAGCGTAGCAAGACACAAACCATTCGGTAACTCCAAAAATGTTCGTAGTAGTTCCGTCAGTTAAATGTAGCAAAAAACAATCCACAGTACAGAGCGTAGCAAAACACAAACCATTCGGCACTGTGATAAAAGCATGGAATATTTAATAAAGATTGTGAGCGCTTTCGCGGGCATCACACCCGCTTCATCAGACAAACATTAAAACTACTATAGGACATCATTAAAAGTAATTCAAACTAGAGTACTATCCAATCGTAAAACAATAATCTACTCATGTGACAAAGAGTCTCTAAATGTCTCTTAAAGCAGCAACACTACATATTTAAACGACAATACAAGATAGTGGGCTTCGCTTACACCAACACAGTTATAATGCATTAAAGGTGATAAAATTTATAGAATGCACATAAAAAACATTCATCTGCATGATGTTTAGTTCATCCAAAAATTAAATAGAAAATTATGTATATAATTAAACTAACTAAGAATGGAATAATCATCCTTTGTAAAAGGTGTAAGTAAACTGTTGCTCTGGAATAATGCTCTATACAGCTCTTAAAACAGCAACACTTCTTATTTAAGCAACAATACAAGGTGGTGAGCGTAGCTTACACCAACGCAGTTACAATGCATTAATGATAGTAAAATTTATAAAATACACATAGAATACATTCATCTACATGAATTTAAGTTCATCCATTTAAATAGAAAATTATATGTGTAATTAAACTAATTAGGAATAGATTAATCATCCTTTGTAAAAAAGAGACAACCTGATGCTCAAGAATACACATTGATTGAATGGAGATGGAGTGTAAAAATATGAGAACAATAGACCAAAAAATACAAATATAGACGTATAACAATGTGAATACGTTAAAATATAAATGCAAATACAAGAGCTGGAATGCAAAAGTATAAGCATATATTAATAAACAAATTTAAAAACCAACAGTATGTAAATGAATAGATGAATTCCCCTGACTAAATGAATGGTAGACATGAATAACTAGATGTAGGTAACAGTGGAGGGGTTGCTATCTAATAGGTCTACCTGTTAGATACGGTTTGATGGATAACACCTCATTCAAACCCTTCTCCTTGTGTGCAGCTAGTCTGCAAATCCATTTTAATTCTGCTTGTTCAGTTCTATTGACTATATCTCCTATTCTATCACTCTCCTGTATCACTTGCAGTACTTGGAATAGGAAAGTGTGCTTAGCCCCTTCCCTGATGGTGTGCTTGGCCAACGCACTGTACTCATGTTGCCTAGCTAGGCAATATCCATGGTCCCTTATTCTTTCCTTCAGGGTCCTGTTAGTTTTCCCTACATAGAACGAAAAACAGCACACACAGTGGGCCACATATATTAAATTCCTAGTATTGCAATCACTGTTGCAATTTATGGTCCATAGGTGTCCCGTGATAGGATGTCTAAAGTAATGGGACTCATCGATAAAACTACACTGTTGACATTTACCGCACTTGCTGGTCCGTTCCAATCCAGTTCTTGGCTCCCGGGTATGGGTAGAGACACCACATAATAACTTCTTCAAATTGTACATATTGCTATAAATAAATGATGGACCCTGCCCTACCAATTCACTTATCAGGTTATCTGCTGTTAAAATGTTCCAATGTTTCATAATGGAATCCTGGAAGGCAGTCATTCCTCTACCATAAGGTAATACTATGCCTAGTGATCGTTTGCCCATATCATTCTCAGGTTCCTTCTCCTGGTCCAAGGCTTCTGAATAATACGGTTTCGCTCTATTTTGTCTTAGAGGGCCCAGTTGTCTATACACTCTATCAATTTCTTCCTGTGTATATGCTCTCTCCATAAGTCCTTCATTAAGTTCAAATAAACCTTCTTGATAGTCCTCTGTCATCGTGGAAAGACGTGAAACTCTCATGGCCTGTCCTTTAATGATGTTGTTGAAGATATGTGAATGATGCATGCTTTCTCTGTGGAGGAACGATGCTCTATAACAGGCTTTCCGATGTATTCTAGTGTTTATCCCTTGGTTAGCCTTAAAGATAGTAACGTCCAGGAAATCAATATTGGTACATGAGAAGTTCATAGTGAATGTCAAGAAAGAACTGCAAGAATTTAGTCCTTGGTAAAAAGAGAAAAGTTCTTCCTGTGTCCCGTTCCACAGAAAAAAGAGGTCATCCACAAACCTCTTGTAGAATAGTATATTGGGATTACGTATAACATATGTGTCCTCAAAGGTCGCCATGACTAAATTGGCATAGCTGTTGGCACAGCTAGTGCCCATGGCGACCCCTTTAACCTGTTTATAACAGGTTTTACCATACAAGAAGATGTTGTTCTCAAGGACAATTTCCATTAACAGTGACAGATAGTCTACCTTGGAGGTAGAGAAATCTGAATGATTGACTAAATAGGACTGTAAAGAGCATATAAATTCTTTTTTTGGGCCCCTGCCGTGGACCTTTGCTCCAATGTTTCTGCCTTTTGGAGCTGGCAGAAGTCTGTCCTCCTGTTATACTTTTATACTTTCCAGATAGTGGTAGATGGGTAGAACTATTTTAGCAGACTTAACTTGGGAAATATTTAGCTAGTTATATAGTTTGTTCTTCTTTCGGCTTATCCTGGTTAGGGGTCACCACAGTGGAACTCCGGACCGCTAATGATTGACAGTAGATTTTTACGGTGCCAGCTCGACACCCAACCTTCAACGAAGGCATGCCCATTCATGCATGTCTTTCGAACGCCACTCAACCATGGGGAGGACATGCAGTCTCCACACAGAAGGCGCTCCAGCTGAGAATCGAACAGGAGAACCTCTCGCTGTGAGGCAACAACGCTACCACTGCACTACCGCGGCTTAGCTGGTTATATAGTATTTTTCAAAAATAAAATGGGAAAGGGAGAGTTAATGATCTCTTTGTTAAAACATGTTATATCTGACATTATCAATTTTCATGTCTTCCTTTGCAAGTGGGTTCGGATCCGACTCAAGACACTTTTTACAGCTTGAGGATAATGAAAACTCTCAAGCTCCTCCCTTACCCATAATGCACAAGTCTCATTCTGTACCTTTTGCCTCCATTGAGAACGGGCATGGTTGCTGTTAGCACTCGAGCTTTAGTGTTAGTTTGTGAGTAAAGTAGTATGTGTGTATTATGCGCACACACACATATTTTATATATATATATATATCTAGAGAGAATGTCTTTCTGTATTATATTCCTCTCTACATTTGTCCGTGTAATTAAGCATTACCATTGTTGGTACTCGTTTTTGTGGTAGCTCCTTCAATTACCATTGTTGGTAACTTTTCACTTTCTTTCCTCCCTTTCCTTGTACATGTACATATATGTGTGTGTGTGTGTGTGTGTGTGTGTGTGTGTGTGTGTGTGTGTGTGTGTATATATATCTATATATATATATATATATATATATATATATATATATATGTGTGTGTGTGTGTGTGTATGATTACACTTTATAATCTCAAAATACTGAAAGTCGAAAGTGCAGTTACATGAAACTGCATAATAGCGAATGCAGAAATGTCGCATTCGCCATTATGTGTTCACGTACATGATGTGTGGTGCGGTTTGTGGATTTTGCTGGGGTTTGAGGTAAGTGGTGTTTTTGTAAGGGTACTGGGTAGGGGTTTTAGAGTGTGTGTAGTGGTGAGTTTTACGTGTTTGTGTGTTTAATGCAACCTCAGAGTTAGTATATATAAGTGGGGGGGTGTGGCGGTGCAGCCACCCACATGGGGGGTTTAGCAAGGTTGTGTGTGCTGGTTTGTTTTTTTTGTAGTGTTGGCAGGTAGGTGTATTTGTGTTTCTGTGGTGTAGTGTTTTGTTTGTGTGACATTCGTGGTTTTAAAGTTTTGGGTATTTGATTTTTCAGCTTTATAGTCTCGAGATACTGAAATTCGATATTTCAGTATTTCGAGATTATAAAGTGAATCCATATGTGTATGTATGTGTGTGTGTGTGTGTATATATATATATATATATATATATATATATATATATATATATATATGAATATGTATGTATAGCTATATATATATATATATTTTTTATAGGTGGGTCTATTTTACATCAACCAAATGCCACTTACCCAGAACCCATTTCACATAAATGAAAACACCAACAGCAGCAGCAATGACACCAACATCCTGGAACACCGACTGCTCACTCCAGGTAAGTAACCACTCAGCCATCTTGTTGAACTTTGCCCCTTACCCCCACAGTAGTGCGATATCAGAGTTGCTCAATTTAGTTATGGGTGGTGTGGGGGGCGCAGCCCCCCATATAGGTGGGTTTGTTTTTTTGTTGTTTACGTGTTTGTTTCAGATGGTCGAGCAGTTTCTTACCTGGAGTGAACTGTCAGTGTTCCGGGATGTCAGTGTTTTGCTGCTGTCGGTGATTTTGTCTCAGTGAAACAGGTTTCGGGTAAGTGGCAGTTCGTTGATGTAAAGTAGATTCATATATATATATATATATATATATATATATATATATACACACACACACACACACACATATATATATATATATATATATATATATATATTATATATATATATATACACATACATATACAATAAATAT